>NC_134833.1:13724430-13767502 GCF_004210375.1 Tachypleus tridentatus
CCTGGCCTGGCCTGGCCTGGCCTGGCCTGGCCTGGCCTGGCCTGGCCTGGCCTGGCCTGGCCTGGCCTGGCCTGGCCTGGCCTGGCCTGGCCTGGCCTGGCCTGGCCTGGCCTGGCCTGGCCTGGCCTGGCCTGGCCTGGCCTGGCCTGGCCTGGCCTGGCCTGGCCTGGCCTGGCCTGGCCTGGCCTGGCCTGGCCTGGCCTGGCCTGGCCCTGGCCTGGCCTGGCCTGGCCTGGCCTGGCCTGGCCTGGCCTGGCCTGGCCTGGCCTGGCCTGGCCTGGCCTGGCCTGGCCTGGCCTGGCCTGGCCTGGCCTGGCCTGGCCTGGCCTGGCCTGGCCTGGCCTGGCCTGGCCTGCCTGGCCTGGCCTGGCCTGGCCTGGCCTGGCCTGGCCTGGCCTGGCCTGGCCTGGCCTGGCCTGGCCTGGCCTGGCCTGGCCTGGCCTGGCCCTGGCCTGGCCTGGCCTGGCCTGGCCTGGCCTGGCCTGGCCTGGCCTGGCCTGGCCTGGCCTGGCCTGGCCTGGCCTGGCCTGGCCTGGCCCTGGCCTGGCCTGAGCCTGGCCTGGCCTGGCCTGGCCTGGCCTGGCCTGGCCTGGCCTGGCCTGGCCTGGCCTGGCCTGGCCTGGCCTGGCCTGGCCTGGCCTGGCCTGGCCTGGCCTGGCCTGGCCTGGCCTGGCCTGGCCTGGCCTGGCCTGGCCTGCCTGGCCTGGCCTGGCCTGGCCTGGCCTGGCCTGGCCTGGCCTGGCCTGGCCTGGCCTGGCCTGGCCTGGCCTGGCCTGGCCTGGCCTGGCCTGGCCTGGCCTGGCCTGGCCTGGCCTGGCCTGGCCTGGCCTGGCCTGGCCTGGCCTGGCCTGGCCTGGCCTGGCCTGGCCTGGCCTGGCCTGGCCTGGCCTGGCCTGGCCTGGCCTGGCCTGGCCTGGCCTGGCCTGGCCTGGCCTGGCCTGGCCTGGCCTGGCCTGGCCTGGCCTGGCCTGGCCTGGCCTGGCCTGGCCTGGCCTGGCCTGGCCTGGCCTGGCCTGGCCTGGCCTGGCCTGGCCTGGCCTGGCCTGGCCTGGCCTGGCCTGGCCTGGCCCCTGGCCTGGCCTGGCCTGGCCTGGCCTGGCCTGGCCTGGCCTGGCCTGGCCTGGCCTGGCCTGGCCTGGCCTGGCCTGGCCTGGCCTGGCCTGGCCTGGCCTGGCCTGGCCTGGCCTGGCCTGGCCTGCCTGGCCTGGCCTGGCCTGGCCTGGCCTGGCCTGGCCTGGCCTGGCCTGGCCTGGCCTGGCCTGGCCTGGCCTGGCCTGGCCTGGCCTGGCCTGGCCTGGCCTGGCCTGGCCTGGCCTGGCCTGGCCTGGCCTGGCCTGGCCTGGCCTGGCCTGGCCTGGCCTGGCCTGGCCTGGCCTGGCCTGGCCTGGCCTGGCCTGGCCTGCCTGGCCTGGCCTGGCCTGGCCTGGCCTGGCCTGGCCTGGCCTGGCCTGGCCTGGCCTGGCCTGGCCTGGCCTGGCCTGGCCTGGCCTGGCCTGGCCTGGCCTGGCCTGGCCTGGCCTGGCCTGGCCTGGCCTGGCCTGGCCTGGCCTGGCCTGGCCTGGCCTGGCCTGGCCTGGCCTGGCCTGCCTGGCCTGGCCTGGCCTGGCCTGGCCTGCCTGGCCTGGCCTGGCCTGGCCTGGCCTGGCCTGGCCTGGCCTGGCCTGGCCTGGCCTGGCCTGGCCTGGCCTGGCCTGGCCTGGCCTGGCCTGGCCTGGCCTGGCCTGGCCTGGCCTGGCCTGGCCTGGCCTGGCCTGGCCTGGCCTGGCCTGGCCTGGCCTGGCCTGGCCTGGCCTGGCCTGGCCTGGCCTGGCCTGGCCTGGCCTGGCCTGGCCTGGCCTGAGCCTGGCCTGGCCTGGCCTGGCCTGGCCTGGCCTGGCCTGAGCCCTGGCCTGGCCTGGCCTGGCCTGGCCTGGCCTGGCCTGGCCTGGCCTGGCCTGGCCTGGCCTGGCCTGGCCTGGCCTGGCCTGGCCTGGCCTGCCTGGCCTGGCCTGGCCTGGCCTGGCCTGGCCTGGCCTGGCCTGGCCTGGCCTGGCCTGGCCTGCCTGGCCTGGCCTGGCCTGGCCTGGCCTGGCCTGGCCTGGCCTGGCCTGGCCTGGCCTGGCCTGGCCTGGCCTGGCCTGGCCTGGCCTGGCCTGGCCTGGCCTGACCTGGCCCCTGGCCTGGCCTGGCCTGGCCTGGCCTGGCCTGAGGCCTGGCCTGGCCTGGCCTGGCCTGGCCTGGCCTGGCCTGGCCTGGCCTGGCCTGGCCTGGCCTGGCCTGGCCTGCCTGGCCTGGCCTGGCCTGGCCTGGCCTGGCCTGGCCTGGCCTGGCCTGGCCTGGCCTGGCCTGGCCTGGCCTGGCCTGGCCTGGCCTGGCCTGGCCTGCCTGGCCTGGCCTGGCCTGGCCTGGCCTGGCCTGGCCTGCCTGGCCTGAGCCTGGCCTGGCCTGGCCTGGCCTGAGCCTGGCCTGGCCTGGCCTGGCCTGGCCTGGCCTGGCCTGGCCTGGCCTGGCCTGGCCTGGCCTGGCCTGGCCTGGCCTGGCCTGGCCTGGCCTGGCCTGGCCTGGCCTGGCCTGGCCTGGCCTGGCCTGGCCTGGCCTGGCCTGGCCTGGCCTGGCCTGGCCTGGCCTGGCCTGGCCTGGCCTGGCCTGGCCTGGCCTGGCCTGGCCTGGCCTGGCCTGGCCCTGGCCTGGCCTGCCTGGCCTGGCCTGAGGCCTGGCCTGGCCTGGCCTGCCTGGCCTGGCCTGGCCTGGCCTGGCCTGGCCTGGCCTGGCCTGGCCTGGCCTGGCCTGGCCTGGCCTGAGCCTGGCCTGGCCTGG
This sequence comes from Tachypleus tridentatus, assembly GCF_004210375.1. Lineage (NCBI taxonomy): Eukaryota > Metazoa > Arthropoda > Merostomata > Xiphosura > Limulidae > Tachypleus > Tachypleus tridentatus. Next base: position 13,727,227 of record NC_134833.1, read on the forward strand.
CCTGGCCTGGCCTGGCCTGGCCTGGCCTGGCCTGGCCTGCCTGGCCTGGCCTGGCCTGGCCTGGCCTGGCCTGGCCTGGCCTGGCCTGGCCTGGCCTGGCCTGGCCTGGCCTGGCCTGAGCCTGCCTGGCCTGGCCTGGCCTGGCCTGGCCTGGCCTGGCCTGCCTGGCCTGGCCTGGCCTGGCCTGGCCTGGCCTGGCCTGGCCTGGCCTGGCCTGGCCTGGCCTGGCCTGGCCTGGCCTGGCCTGGCCTGGCCTGAGCCTGGGCCTGGCCTGGCCTGGCCTGGCCTGGCCTGCCTGGCCTGGCCTGGCCTGGCCTGGCCTGGCCTGGCCTGGCCTGGCCTGGCCTGGCCTGGCCTGGCCTGGCCTGGCCTGGCCTGGCCTGGCCTGAGGCCTGGCCTGGCCTGGCCTGGCCTGGCCTGGCCTGGCCTGGCCTGGCCTGGCCTGGCCTGGCCTGGCCTGGCCTGGCCTGCCTGGCCTGAGCCTGGCCTGGCCTGGCCTGGCCTGGCCTGGCCTGGCCTGGCCTGGCCTGGCCTGGCCTGGCCTGGCCTGGCCTGGCCTGGCCTGGCCTGGCCTGGCCTGGCCTGGCCTGGCCTGGCCTGGCCTGGCCTGGCCTGGCCTGGCCTGGCCTGGCCTGGCCTGGCCTGGCCTGGCCTGAGCCTGGCCTGGCCTGGCCTGGCCTGGCCTGGCCTGGCCTGGCCTGGCCTGGCCTGAGCCTGGCCTGGCCTGCCTGGCCTGACCTGGCCTGGCCTGGCCTGGCCTGGCCTGGCCTGGCCTGGCCTGGCCTGGCCTGGCCTGCCTGGCCTGGCCTGGCCTGGCCTGGCCTGGCCTGGCCTGGCCTGGCCTGGCCTGGCCTGGCCTGGCCTGGCCTGGCCTGGCCTGGCCTGGCCTGGCCTGGCCTGGCCTGGCCTGGCCTGGCCTGGCCTGGCCTGGCCTGGCCTGGCCTGGCCTGGCCTGGCCTGGCCTGGCCTGGCCTGGCCTGGCCTGGCCTGGCCTGGCCTGCCTGGCCTGGCCTGGCCTGGCCTGGCCTGGCCTGGCCTGGCCTGGCCTGGCCTGGCCTGGCCTGGCCTGGCCTGGCCTGGCCTGGCCTGGCCTGGCCTGGCCTGGCCTGGCCTGGCCTGGCCTGGCCTGGCCTGGCCTGGCCTGGCCTGGCCTGGCCTGGCCTGGCCTGGCCTGGCCTGGCCTGGCCTGGCCTGGCCTGGCCTGGCCTGGCCTGGCCTGGCCTGGCCTGGCCTGGCCTGGCCTGGCCTGGCCTGGCCTGGCCTGGCCTGCCTGGCCTGGCCTGGCCTGGCCTGGCCTGGCCTGGCCTGAGCCTGAGCCTGGCCTGGCCTGGCCTGGCCTGGCCTGGCCTGGCCTGGCCTGGCCTGGCCTGGCCTGGCCTGGCCTGGCCTGGCCTGGCCTGGCCTGCCTGGCCTGGCCTGGCCTGGCCTGGCCTGGCCTGGCCTGGCCTGGCCTGGCCTGGCCTGGCCTGGCCTGGCCTGGCCTGGCCTGGCCTGGCCTGGCCTGGCCTGGCCTGGCCTGGCCTGGCCTGGCCCTGCCTGGCCTGGCCTGGCCTGGCCTGGCCTGGCCTGGCCTGGCCTGGCCTGGCCTGGCCTGGCCTGGCCTGGCCTGGCCTGGCCTGGCCTGGCCTGCCTGGCCTGGCCTGCCTGGCCTGGCCTGGCCTGGCCTGGCCTGGCCTGGCCTGGCCTGGCCTGGCCTGGCCTGGCCTGGCCTGGCCTGGCCTGGCCTGGCCTGGCCTGGCCTGGCCTGGCCTGGCCTGGCCTGCCTGGCCTGGCCTGCCTGGCCTGGCCTGGCCTGGCCTGGCCTGGCCTGGCCTGGCCTGGCCTGGCCTGGCCTGGCCTGGCCTGGCCTGGCCTGGCCTGGCCTGGCCTGGCCTGGCCTGGCCTGGCCTGGCCTGGCCCTGGCCTGGCCTGGCCTGGCCTGGCCTGGCCTGGCCTGGCCTGGCCTGGCCTGGCCTGGCCTGGCCTGGCCTGGCCTGGCCTGGCCTGGCCTGGCCTGGCCTGGCCTGGCCTGGCCTGAGCCTGGCCTGGCCTGGGCCTGGCCTGGCCTGCCTGGCCTGGCCTGGCCTGGCCTGGCCTGGCCTGGCCTGGCCTGGCCTGGCCTGGCCTGGCCTGGCCTGGCCTGGCCTGGCCTGGCCTGGCCTGGCCTGGCCTGGCCTGGCCTGGCCTGGCCTGGCCTGGCCTGGCCTGGCCTGGCCTGGCCTGGCCTGGCCTGGCCTGGCCTGGCCTGGCCTGGCCTGGCCTGGCCTGGCCTGGCCTGGCCTGGCCTGGCCTGGCCTGGCCTGGCCTGGCCTGGCCTGGCCTGGCCTGGCCTGGCCTGGCCTGGCCTGGCCTGCCTGGCCTGGCCTGGCCTGGCCTGGCCTGGCCTGGCCTGGCCTGGCCTGGCCTGGCCTGGCCTGGCCTGGCCTGGCCTGGCCTGGCCTGGCCTGGCCTGGCCTGGCCTGGCCTGGCCTGGCCTGCCTGGCCTGGCCTGGCCCTGGCCTGGCCTGGCCTGGCCTGGCCTGGCCTGGCCTGGCCTGGCCTGGCCTGGCCTGGCCTGCCTGGCCTGGCCTGGCCTGGCCTGGCCTGGCCTGGCCTGGCCTGGCCTGGCCTGGCCTGAGCCTGGCCTGGCCTGGCCTGGCCTGGCCTGGCCTGGCCTGGCCTGGCCTGGCCTGGCCTGGCCTGGCCTGGCCTGGCCTGGCCTGGCCTGGCCTGGCCTGGCCTGAGCCTGGCCTGGCCTGGCCTGAGCCTGGCCTGGCCTGGCCTGGCCTGGCCTGGCCTGGCCTGGCCTGGCCTGGCCTGGCCTGGCCTGGCCTGAGCCTGGCCTGGCCTGGCCTGGCCTGGCCTGGCCTGGCCTGGCCTGGCCTGGCCCTGGCCTGGCCTGGCCTGGCCTGAGCCTGGCCTGGCCTGGCCTGGCCTGGCCTGGCCTGGCCTGGCCTGGCCTGGCCTGCCTGCCTGGCCTGGCCTGGCCTGGCCTGGCCTGGCCTGGCCTGGCCTGGCCCTGGCCTGGCCTGGCCTGGCCTGGCCTGGCCTGGCCTGGCCTGGCCTGGCCTGGCCTGGCCTGGCCTGGCCTGGCCTGGCCTGGCCTGGCCTGGCCTGGCCTGGCCTGGCCTGGGCCTGGCCTGGCCTGGCCTGGCCTGGCCTGGCCTGGCCTGGCCCTGGCCTGGCCTGGCCTGAGCCTGGCCTGGCCTGGCCTGGCCTGGCCTGGCCTGGCCTGGCCTGGCCTGGCCTGGCCTGGCCTGGCCTGCCTGACCTGGCCTGGCCTGGCCTGGCCTGGCCTGGCCTGCCTGGCCTGGCCTGGCCTGGCCTGGCCTGGCCTGCCTGGCCTGCCTGGCCTGGCCTGGCCTGGCCTGGCCTGGCCTGGCCTGGCCTGGCCTGGCCTGGCCTGGCCTGGCCTGGCCTGGCCTGGCCTGGCCTGGCCTGGCCTGCCTGGCCTGGCCTGGCCTGGCCTGGCCTGGCCTGGCCCTGGCCTGGCCTGGCCTGGCCTGGCCTGGCCTGGCCTGGCCTGGCCTGGCCTGGCCTGGCCTGGCCTGGCCTGGCCTGGCCTGGCCTGGGCCTGGCCTGGCCTGGCCTGGCCTGGCCTGGCCTGGCCTGGCCTGGCCTGGCCTGGCCTGGCCTGGCCTGGCCTGGCCTGGCCTGGCCTGGCCTGGCCTGGCCTGCCTGGCCTGGCCTGGCCTGGCCTGGCCTGGCCTGGCCTGGCCTGGCCTGGCCTGGCCTGGCCTGGCCTGGCCTGGCCTGGCCTGGCCTGGCCTGGCCTGGCCTGGCCTGGCCTGCCTGGCCTGGCCTGGCCTGGCCTGGCCTGGCCTGGCCTGGCCTGCCTGGCCTGGCCTGGCCTGGCCTGAGCCTGGCCTGGCCTGGCCTGGCCTGGCCTGGCCTGGCCTGGCCTGGCCTGAGCCTGGCCTGGCCTGGCCTGGCCTGGCCTGGCCTGCCTGGCCTGGCCTGCCTGGCCTGGCCTGGCCTGCCTGGCCTGGCCTGGCCTGGCCTGGCCTGGCCTGGAGCCTGGCCTGGCCTGGCCTGGCCTGGCCTGGCCTGGCCTGGCCTGGCCTGGCCTGGCCTGGCCTGGCCTGGCCTGGCCCTGGCCTGCCTGGCCTGGCCTGGCCTGGCCTGGCCTGGCCTGGCCTGGCCTGGCCTGGCCTGGCCTGGCCTGGCCTGGCCTGGCCTGGCCTGGCCTGGCCTGGCCTGGCCTGGCCTGGCCTGGCCTGGCCTGGCCTGGCCTGGCCTGGCCTGAGCCTGGCCTGGCCTGGCCTGGCCTGGCCTGGGCCTGGCCTGGCCCTGGCCTGGCCTGGCCTGGCCTGGCCTGGGCCTGGCCTGGCCTGGCCTGGCCTGGCCTGGCCTGGCCTGGCCTGGCCTGGCCTGGCCTGGCCTGGCCTGGCCTGGCCTGCCTGAGCCTGGCCTGGCCTGGCCTGGCCTGGCCTGGCCTGGCCTGGCCTGGCCTGGCCTGGCCTGGCCTGGCCCTGGCCTGGCCTGAGCCTGGCCTGGCCTGGCCTGGCCTGGCCTGGCCTGACCTGGCCTGGCCTGGCCTGGCCTGGCCTGGCCTGGCCTGGCCTGGCCTGGCCTGAGCCTGCCTGGCCTGGCCTGGCCTGGCCTGGCCTGGCCTGGCCTGGCCTGGCCTGGCCTGGCCTGCCTGGCCTGGCCTGGCCTGGCCTGGCCTGGCCTGGCCTGAGCCTGGCCTGGCCTGGCCTGGCCTGGCCTGGCCTGGCCTGGCCTGGCCTGGCCTGGCCTGGCCTGCCTGGGCCTGGCCTGGCCTGGCCTGGCCTGGCCTGGCCTGGCCTGGCCTGGCCTGGCCTGCCTGGCCTGGCCTGGCCTGGCCTGGCCTGGCCTGGCCTGGCCTGGCCTGGCCTGGCCTGGCCTGGCCTGGCCTGGCCTGGCCTGGCCTGGCCTGGCCTGGCCTGGGCCTGGCCTGGCCTGGCCTGGCCTGGCCTGGCCTGGCCTGGCCTGGCCTGGCCTGGCCTGGCCTGGCCTGGCCTGGCCTGGCCTGGCCTGGCCTGGCCTGGCCTGGCCTGGCCTGGCCTGGCCTGGCCTGGCCTGGCCTGGCCTGGCCTGGCCTGGCCTGGCCTGGCCTGGCCTGGCCTGGCCTGGCCTGGCCTGGCCTGAGCCTGGCCTGGCCTGGCCTGGCCTGGCCTGGCCTGGCCTGGCCTGGCCTGGCCTGGCCTGGCCTGGCCTGGCCTGGCCTGGCCTGGCCTGGCCTGGCCTGGCCTGAGCCTGGCCTGGCCTGGCCTGGCCTGGCCTGGCCTGGCCTGGCCTGGCCTGGCCTGGCCTGGCCTGGCCTGGCCTGGCCTGGCCTGGCCCTGGCCTGGCCCTGGCCTGGCCTGGCCTGGCCTGCCTGGCCTGGCCTGGCCTGGCCTGGCCCTGGCCTGGCCTGCCTGGCCTGGCCTGGCCTGGCCTGGCCTGGCCTGGCCTGGCCTGGCCTGGCCTGGCCTGGCCTGGCCTGGCCTGGCCTGCCTGGCCTGGCCCTGGCCTGGCCTGGGCCCCTGGCCTGGCCTGGCCTGGCCTGGCCTGGCCTGGCCTGGCCTGGCCTGGCCTGGCCTGGCCTGGCCTGGCCTGGCCTGGCCTGGCCTGAGCCTGGCCTGGCCTGGCCTGGCCTGGCCTGGCCTGGCCTGGCCTGGCCTGGCCTGGCCTGGCCTGGCCTGGCCTGGCCTGGCCTGGCCTGCCTGGCCTGGCCTGCCTGGCCTGAGCCTGGCCTGGCCCTGGCCTGGCCTGGCCTGGCCTGGGCCTGGCCTGGCCTGGCCTGGCCTGGCCTGCCTGGGCCTGGCCTGGCCTGGCCTGGCCTGGCCTGAGCCTGGGCCTGGCCTGGCCTGGCCTGGCCTGGCCTGGCCTGGCCTGGCCTGGCCTGGCCTGGCCTGGCCTGGCCTGGCCTGGCCTGGCCTGGCCTGAGGCCTGCCTGGCCTGGCCTGGCCTGGCCTGGCCTGGCCTGGCCTGGCCTGGCCTGGCCTGGCCTGGCCTGGCCTGGCCCTGGCCTGGCCTGGCCTGGCCTGGCCTGGCCTGGCCTGGCCCTGGCCTGGCCTGGCCTGGCCTGGCCTGGCCTGGCCTGGCCTGGCCTGGCCTGGCCTGAGCCTGGCCTGGCCTGGCCTGGCCTGGCCTGGCCTGGCCTGGCCTGGCCTGGCCTGGCCTGGCCTGGCCTGGCCTGGCCTGGCCTGGCCTGGCCTGGCCTGGCCTGAGCCTGGCCTGGCCTGGCCTGGCCTGGCCTGGCCTGGCCTGGCCTGGCCTGGCCTGGCCTGGCCTGGCCTGGCCTGGCCTGGCCTGGCCTGCCTGCTGGCCTGGCCTGGCCTGGCCTGGCCTGGCCTGGCCTGGCCTGGCCTGGCCTGGCCTGGCCTGGCCTGGCCTGGCCTGGCCTGGCCTGGCCTGGCCTGGCCTGGCCTGGCCTGGCCTGCCCTGGCCCTGGCCTGGCCTGGCCTGCCTGGCCTGGCCTGGCCTGGCCTGGCCTGGCCTGGCCTGGCCTGGCCTGGCCTGGCCTGGCCTGGCCTGGCCTGGCCTGGCCTGGCCTGGCCTGGGCCTGGCCTGGCCTGGCCTGCCTGCCTGGCCTGGCCTGGCCTGGGCCTGGCCTGGCCTGGCCTGGCCTGGCCTGGCCTGGCCTGGCCTGGCCTGGCCTGGCCTGGCCTGGCCTGGCCTGGCCTGGCCTGGCCTGGCCTGGCCTGGCCTGGCCTGGCCTGGCCTGGCCTGGCCTGGCCTGGCCTGGCCTGGCCTGGCCTGGCCTGGCCTGGCCTGGCCTGGCCTGGCCTGCCTGGCCTGGCCTGGCCTGGCCTGGCCTGGCCTGGCCTGGCCTGGCCTGCCTGGCCTGGCCTGGCCTGGCCTGCCTGGCCTGGCCTGGCCTGGCCTGGCCTGGCCTGGCCTGACCTGGCCTGGCCTGGCCTGAGCCTGGCCTGGCCTGGCCTGGCCTGGCCTGGCCTGGCCTGGCCTGGCCTGGCCTGAGCCCTGGCCTGGCCTGGCCTGGCCTGCCTGGCCTGGCCTGGCCTGGCCTGGCCTGGCCTGGCCTGGCCTGGCCTGGCCTGGCCTGGCCTGGCCTGCCTGGCCTGGCCTGGCCTGGCCTGGCCTGGCCTGCCTGGCCTGGCCTGGCCTGGCCTGGCCTGGCCTGGCCTGGCCTGGCCTGGCCTGGCCTGGCCTGGCCTGGCCTGGCCTGGCCTGGCCTGCCTGGCCTGGCCTGGCCTGGCCTGGCCTGGCCTGGGCCTGGCCTGGCCTGGCCTGGCCTGGCCTGGCCTGGCCTGCCTGGCCTGCCTGGCCTGGCCTGGCCTGGCCTGGCCTGGCCTGGCCTGGCCCTGGCCTGGCCTGGCCTGGCCTGGCCTGGCCTGGCCTGGCCTGGCCTGGCCTGGCCTGGCCTGGCCTGGCCTGGCCTGGCCTGGCCTGGCCTGGCCTGGCCTGGCCTGAGCCTGGCCTGGCCTGGCCTGGCCTGGCCTGGCCTGGCCTGGCCTGGCCTGGCCTGGCCTGGCCTGGCCTGGCCTGGCCTGGCCTGGCCTGGCCTGGCCTGGCCTGCCCTGGCCTGGCCTGGCCTGGCCTGGCCCTGGCCTGGCCTGGCCTGGCCTGGCCTGGCCTGGCCTGGCCTGGCCTGCCTGGCCTGGGCCTGGCCTGGCCTGGCCTGGCCTGGCCTGGCCTGGCCTGGCCTGGCCTGGCCTGGCCTGGCCTGAGCCTGGCCTGGCCTGGCCTGGCCTGGCCTGGCCTGGCCTGGCCTGGCCTGGCCTGGCCTGGCCTGGCCTGGCCTGGCCTGGCCTGGCCTGGGCCTGGCCTGGCCTGGCCTGGCCTGGCCTGGCCTGGCCTGGCCTGGCCTGGCCTGGCCTGGCCTGGCCTGGCCTGGCCTGGCCTGGCCTGGCCTGGCCTGGGCCTGGCCTGGCCTGGCCTGGCCTGGCCTGGCCTGGCCTGGCCTGGCCTGGCCTGGCCTGGCCTGGCCTGGCCTGGGCCTGGCCTGGCCTGGCCTGGCCTGGCCTGGCCTGGCCTGGCCTGGCCTGGCCTGGCCTGGCCTGGCCTGGCCTGGCCTGGCCTGGCCTGGCCTGCCTGGCCTGGCCTGGCCTGGCCTGGCCTGGCCTGGCCTGGCCTGGCCTGGCCTGGCCTGGCCTGGCCTGGCCTGGCCTGGCCTGGCCTGGCCTGGCCTGGCCTGGCCTGGCCTGGCCTGGCCTGGCCTGGCCTGGCCTGGCCTGGCCTGGCCTGGCCTGGCCTGGCCTGGCCTGGCCTGGCCTGGCCTGGCCTGGCCTGGCCTGGCCTGGCCTGGCCTGGCCTGGCCTGGCCTGGCCTGGCCTGGCCTGGCCTGGCCTGGCCTGGCCTGGCCTGGCCTGGCCTGAGCCTGGCCTGGCCTGGCCTGGCCTGGCCTGGCCTGGCCTGGCCTGGCCTGGCCTGGCCTGGCCTGGCCTGGCCTGGCCTGGCCTGAGCCTGGCCTGGCCTGGCCTGGCCTGGCCTGGCCTGGCCTGGCCTGGCCTGGCCTGGCCTGCCTGGCCTGGCCTGGCCTGGCCTGGCCTGGCCTGGCCTGGCCTGGCCTGAGCCTGGCCTGGCCTGCCTGCCTGGCCTGGCCTGGCCTGGCCTGGCCTGGCCTGGCCTGCCTGGCCTGCCTGCCTGGCCTGGCCTGGCCTGGCCTGGCCTGAGCCTGGCCTGGCCTGGCCTGGCCTGGCCTGGCCTGGCCTGGCCTGGCCTGGCCTGGCCTGGCCTGGCCTGGCCTGGCCTGGCCTGGCCTGAGCCTGCCTGGCCTGGCCTGGCCTGGCCTGGCCTGGCCTGGCCTGGCCTGGCCTGGCCTGGCCTGGCCTGGCCTGGCCTGGCCTGGCCTGGCCTGGCCTGGCCTGGCCTGGCCTGGCCTGCCTGGCCTGGCCTGGCCTGGCCTGGCCTGGCCTGGCCTGGCCTGGCCTGGCCTGGCCTGGCCTGCCTGGCCAGCCTGGCCTGGCCTGGCCTGGCCTGGCCTGGCCTGGCCTGGCCTGGCCTGGCCTGGCCTGGCCTGGCCTGGCCTGGCCTGGCCTGGCCTGGCCTGGCCTGGCCTGGCCTGGCCTGGCCTGGCCTGGCCTGGCCTGGCCTGGGCCTGGCCTGGCCTGAGCCTGAGCCTGGCCCTGGCCTGGCCTGGCCTGGCCTGGCCTGGCCTGGCCTGGCCTGGCCTGGCCTGGCCTGGCCCTGGCCTGGCCTGGCCTGGCCTGGCCTGGCCTGCCTGGCCTGAGCCTGGCCTGGCCTGGCCTGGCCTGAGCCTGGCCTGGCCTGGCCTGGCCTGGCCTGGCCTGGCCTGGCCTGGCCTGGCCTGGCCTGGCCTGGCCTGGCCTGGCCTGGCCTGGCCTGGCCTGGCCTGGCCTGGCCTGGCCTGCCTGGCCTGGCCTGGCCCTGGCCTGCCTGGCCTGGCCTGGCCTGGCCTGGCCTGGCCTGGCCTGGCCTGGCCTGGCCTGGCCTGGCCTGGCCTGGCCTGGGCCTGGCCTGGCCTGGCCTGGCCTGGCCTGGCCTGGCCTGGCCCTGGCCTGGCCTGCCTGGCCTGGCCTGGCCTGGCCTGGCCTGGCCTGGCCTGGCCTGGCCTGGCCTGGCCTGGCCTGGCCTGGCCTGGCCTGGCCTGGCCTGGCCTGGCCTGGCCTGGCCTGGCCTGGCCTGGCCTGGCCTGGCCTGGCCTGGCCTGAGCCTGGCCTGCCTGGCCTGGCCTGGCCTGGCCTGGCCTGGCCTGGCCTGGCCTGGCCTGGCCTGCCTGGCCTGGCCTGGCCTGGCCTGGCCTGGCCTGGCCTGGCCTGGCCTGGCCTGGCCTGGCCTGGCCTGGCCTGGCCTGGCCTGGCCTGGCCTGGCCTGCCTGGCCTGGCCTGGCCTGGCCCCTGGCCTGGCCTGGCCTGGCCTGGCCTGGCCTGCCTGAGCCTGGCCTGGCCTGAGGCCTGGCCTGGCCTGGCCTGGCCTGGCCTGGCCTGGCCTGGCCTGGCCTGGCCTGGCCTGGCCTGGCCTGGCCTGGCCTGGCCTGGCCTGGCCTGGCCTGGCCTGGCCTGGCCTGGCCTGGCCTGGCCTGGCCTGGCCTGGCCTGGCCTGGCCTGGCCTGGCCTGGCCTGGCCTGGCCTGGCCTGGCCTGGCCTGGCCTGGCCTGGCCTGGCCTGGCCTGGCCTGGCCTGGCCTGGCCTGGCCTGGCCTGGCCTGGCCTGGCCTGGCCTGGCCCTGGCCTGGCCTGGCCTGGCCTGGCCTGGCCCTGGCCTGGCCTGCCTGGCCTGGCCTGGCCTGGCCTGGCCTGGGCCTGGCCTGGCCTGGCCTGGCCTGCCTGGCCTGGCCTGGCCTGGCCCTGGCCTGGCCTGGCCTGGCCTGGCCTGGCCTGGCCTGGCCTGGCCTGGCCTGCCTGCCTGGCCTGGCCTGGCCTGGCCTGGCCTGAGCCTGGCCTGGCCTGGCCTGGCCTGGCCTGGCCTGGCCTGGCCTGGCCTGGCCTGGCCTGGCCTGGCCTGGCCTGGCCTGGCCTGGCCTGGCCTGGCCTGGCCTGGCCTGGCCTGGCCTGGCCTGGCCTGGCCTGGCCTGGCCTGGCCTGGCCTGGCCTGGCCTGGCCTGGCCTGAGCCTGGCCTGCCTGGCCTGAGCCTGGCCTGGCCTGGCCTGCCTGGCCCTGGGCCTGGCCTGGCCTGGCCCTGGCCTGGCCTGGCCTGGCCTGGCCTGGCCTGGCCTGCCTGGCCTGGCCTGGCCTGGCCTGGCCTGGCCTGGCCTGGCCTGGCCTGGCCTGGCCTGGCCTGGCCTGGCCTGGCCTGGCCTGAGCCTGAGCCTGGCCTGGCCTGGCCCTGAGCCTGGCCTGGCCTGGCCTGGCCTGGCCTGGCCTGGCCTGGCCTGGCCTGGCCTGGCCTGGCCTGGCCTGGCCTGGCCTGGCCTGGCCTGGCCTGGCCTGGCCTGGCCTGGCCTGGCCTGGCCTGGCCTGGCCTGCCTGGCCTGGCCTGGCCTGGCCTGGCCTGGCCTGGCCTGGCCTGGCCTGGCCTGGCCTGGCCTGGCCTGAGCCTGGCCTGGCCTGGCCTGGCCTGGCCTGGCCTGCCTGGCCTGGCCTGGCCTGGCCTGGCCTGGCCTGGCCTGGCCTGGCCTGGCCTGGCCTGGCCTGGCCTGGCCTGGCCTGGCCTTCAAAGAGATTAACCTTTTTCTTTAACATTTTAACTAAATATTCATTTACCTCTGTACTAGGTAATGTGATAACCAATGCTTAGGTATAATGGGATCAGAATACATACAGAAAATTCAGGTGAGAAACAGTTGGTTGTCTCATTACTCTATGAACTTGCATCCAATTTAGGGACAACTTCGTTCTCAGGAGAGACTGGCTACTTTTTGGCTGTATCATGAGATGTTATTCAAATTTACCTTAGTATCTTCCTCATCTACCAAATAATGGGTACAAATACCCACAAGCAGTTACAATACTTAATTAGTCAAATCTTTTGTGATCGTGGGCAAGAACTTACAACAAAAACTACTCTGATTATCCATTGGTCACAACTAGATATAGTGAATCATCACTCTTCTCTTGTAGCTAATCTCATATTCTTGTTATCGATATTTGATCTAAGTGCCATCTTGGTTTTTCAGGGAAAATCAAGTCATCTGCAGCTTCAGGACATACTTTCAAAGATTCTTCCCGGTTCTGTTTAATTAATGCAGCGTCCAAGAGGGCATAATCCTTTTACTTTTATAGAGTCACCTTGTTGTGGTCTAAACATACAGCTGAAAGTTTCTTTACCTTATCATCGTATTTTTCCGATAATCTTGACAAACGCTTTAAATGTTTCCATTAAATAAAAGAATGGTTGTTATCTAAATAATGAATTATTATAGATCTAAGTTGTTATTTAGATAAGCCATGAACAAATGACTTCTCTGGAAAGAGTTTTTCCAATGTCAATGGTCGAACCCAAAGGATTGTTTGTGAATAAATAGCTTACGTCAAAGCTACCAACTAAACATCCATTATGAGGATGAAGATCTTTAATTATTTAATATAAGAAAGTGAGTCGAGGACAGTAAATTCATTAAATGTCAATAATCTGAGAATAAGTATAAATAATTTGGCCGTTTTATATCTGAGCGTTCTGATTGCAGAAAGTATCGGGGCCTTATGATTTGTTTGTTTGTTTTATTAATTTTGCGCAAAGCTAAACGAGGGCTATCTGCTCTAGCCGTCTCTAATTTAGCATTCCGTAATTGTTTGACAATATCTATCTCTTTCGGATTGTTTCTTGACAGTTTGACTTATAGTTTTTGATTACAATTTCCGCAGTATTTTTTACTCTCTTGTTCAATCTGTTCTTTTGTAGTTGAATTTTTTCTCTTTGAAATTATCTTAACTTAAAACTTTTACTGAAACATGTATGTTAAATGTTTTTGCAAGTATATTTTCCATGAGACGATAACAAAAAGCTAGCAACGAATTTAAATTTCTTTTTCACCGAGACACAATACAACTTCGAATTGATTGACAGTTTGTGTTTTAGAGACAATATTATAGGAAATATTATACATCAAACAAGGTTTTTCAAATACTGCAATTTTAACATTATTATGAAAAAAGGTGCAGATTTGGCTTAACTTTAGACAAACAAAGTTTTGTTGAAATATATATATATTTGTTTTACTGGGATCAAATGAAACCAATGGCTAGCGACAAGCCTAAAAACTTGGATTATGTGCATAAAAGCTTCAAAGAAAAATGTAAAATATTTCTATTTCTCAATTGTCTAGTATTAAGAGAACAGGCAAAATCTTTTAATAGTTCAGTGAAAAAAAAATTCCACATTATTTATTTTGTCTGTAGACCGCTTCTTCGTTACTTTTATCATATTTACGTCAATTGCAAAACTTCAAAACAAGTATTCAAAGTGTGGAATTAAAACCCATCCCAACTTCAGTTACTTCCCTTCGACAAAACATCCATAATAAAGGTTTCTCAAGCAATTTTAATTCAAAATCGGGGAAAATAAATCTTCAAATAATTATTTCATATCAATACATTTCTTTCAACGCCTTAACTTCTATTTTTTAAGAACTAGACCTCTTATTTCTTTTCAAGCATGAAACAAAGTCAGGTGTTTTTGCCAAAACGAAGCAATTGGTTTATCTTTACGAAAGCAAACTGAACCTGATTTCCATTTCAACCTTTAACTTAATTAATCTACATGCCGTAATGATGACAATAATTATATAGTTGTACAACTTCCAATATCATATCCACCACGATGAAATAAATCAAACAGTAGTTTCAAATGATTTAATGGAGAACAATCGTTACAGCAACATTTCCTTTCTGGCTGTTATATAAAACCTCATTACGTCTAAAACATCTAAATAACTGGTTTAATAGTTTTAGAGGTAAAGCATTTATTTGTTTGTTTTCGAATTTCGCACAAAGTTACTCGAGGACTATCTGTGCTAGCCGTCCCTAATTTAGCAGTGTAAGACTAGAGGGAAGGCAGCTAGTCATTACCACCCACCGCCAATTCTTGGGCTACTCTTTTACTTATAAAGGATCAAAACGTAGAAAGCAAATCATATTTATTGCAGGCCTAAAATATTGAATACGAAAGAAAATCTTGTTCAGCATCTCGTTGCGATGTAGCAGATATGTTTCTTTAATAAATGTATCTCAGACAAAACAAAAATTATGAAGGTCTTGGAATATTTTTTTAAAGAAATGCATCTCTGTTTCGTAATTCATTAAATATGTTTTATCTTTGTTATTTCCCAATGGTTCACAGATATACACTGCTGGCCAAATAGAAAAAAATATGCATTTTGCGTTTGAGTTTATTTGAGTAAAGCTTCGAAATATGAAAATAAGAAAAGGGAAAATAAAAACAACTTTTTTAGCATTTAATAGGGAAAATGTAAACAAAATTAAATTAGCCTAAATACTAGCTGGTCAAAAGTTTAAGACTTTACTGAAACGAAGCGTTAATCGGTAAACACATAACGAAATTCAATCATTTGTGTTCAAGCATTAGCATTTTCAGCATCTAACACTAATATCTTCTGTGTTATTTTGAGTAAAAACATGGCAAAGGCTAAAAAGTTGACAGAGTTTGAACATGGCAGGAGTGTCGAACTGCAAAAGCAAGGTCTCTTTCAACGTGCCATCACTGATGAGATTGGACGTAGTTAAACTGCTGTTGCAAATTTCTTAAAACATGCTGAGGGATTCCGGAACGAGAATTTTAAGTTGTCGGCTCAAGAAAATTTCGTTGGCGTTGAGCAAGAGGATTCGACGGGTTGTACGGCAAAACACCAGCCGATCGTCGAACCCGATTAAGGTCCTTACGAATGTAGAATGCAGCTCAAGAAAAATAAGACGACATCTATGAGAGAAAGGCTTCAAAAACCATAAACGTCTTTAAAGGCCACGCCTCCTTTCACTCTACGAAACACATTGGTTAAATTTTGCTGAGAAGCACCAAACATGGGACGTAGAAAAGTGGACGAAGGTTTCGTTCTCTGATGAGAAAAAAAATTTAACCTCGATGCCCCAGATGGGTTTCAACATAACTGGCACGATAAGAATATCCAACCAAAGACATTTTCTGCACGACACAGTGGAGGAGGTTCCATCATGATCTGGGGTGCTTTCTCCTTCCATAGAGCATTGGAGCTTCAGGTTATACAGGGGCGTCAAGCATCAGCTGCCGACATTGGCTTGTTCAAGAGAGCATTCTTATTGACTGAAGGTCCTCACTTGTGTGGAAATGACTAGATCTTTTAGTAGAACAACGCTGTAATCCACAATGCTCGCAGGACAAAGGACTTTTTCATAGCGAATAACGTGTTTCCTTTGGGCCATTCAGCGTGTTCACTCGAATTGAACCCCATTGAAAATGTTTTGGGGTGGATGGCAAGGGAAGTCGAAAGAAATGATCAACGTCAATTCCAAACAGTGCATGATCTTCGTGAAGTCATCTTCACCACTTGGAATAACATTCGAGCCAGCCTTCTGCAAACGCTTATATAGACCATGCCAAAGTGAATGTTTGAAGATATTCGCAATGACGACCGTGCAATTCTACTGAGACCTCTTGTTGAGCATTTAGGGTTAGGTCATACGATGTTTATATTATTTCAAGGTTTAATGTCAGTGCTTAAGTTGTTAAAGAGGCTAAATATTTCGTTAGAAATTTCTGGCATAAAATGGTATGTCGGTAGGAGGGATAAGGATGAATTTAATATATTGTGTTTGCCCTTTAATAAAAGTGAGGTAACTGTTAATTTTAAGTGACAATAATAACAGTTGCACTTATGATGATGTCATACCAAAGGTTGATACGACATAATTATTAAAAGTCATAATCTACCTAGAGTAGAAGTTGTTGTTATTGTATTTTGAATTTAATTATTTAGTACATTAGATTCCTAAATAGATGTGAAAGTTAGTTTAGATGCTACTTAATTATGTATAAATCATCATTTTTCATTTTATTTTAGAGGAGTCTGAAACAATCACTTACATCCGGTGCGATCTACAAGAAAAGTCAATTCCTCCAGAGGCTGTGATAACCAAAAGGTATGCATTCTGAAGTAAATCATGACTCTTAGGTTAAGTGGTTGTCAAGGCGCTCTACTCACAATCTGCGAGACGCTGATTTGAACTCTCGTCACACCAAACACACTCACCCATTTAACCGTGGGGAAGGACTAAAATATGATGGTCAATGTCTCTATTCGTTGATGAAAGAGCAATCGAATTGTTGTCGTTTGTTGGTGTTGACTAGGTGCCTTCTCGCTGGTCTATAACTGCTTTAAAAGTTAGCGCAGAGAGCCCACGTGTTGTTTCGCGCAAAATTCAAAACAATCCAAGGAAACTTTAGCAGTTAATATGTCATGAAAACTAACTCGGTGTCGAACAAACCTTTAAAGCTATAAAATATTACGTATTTTTCTTAATCAATAGGCCCGGCATGGCCAAGCGTGTTGAGGCATGCGACTCGTAATCTGAGGATCGCGGGTTCGCATCCTGGTCGCACCGAACATACTTTCCCTTTCAGTTGTGGGGGCGTTATAACGTAGCTGTCAATCCCACTATTCGTTGGTAAAAGAGTAACCCAAGTGTTGGCTGTGGGTGGTGATGACTAGCTGCCCTTAGTCTAGTCTTAACTGCTAAATTAGGGACGGCTAGCACACATAACCCTCCAGTAGCTTTGTGCGAAATTAAAACACAAACAAAACAAAACTTTGTTCCTTTGCCGCTAGGCAAAGAATTTTATAGAGTTTGTGTTGTTGTTGTTTTATATTGTCTGAAGAAGTTTTCTGATCTATATATTATGTTTGTAATCAATTACAAAGCTACAAAATTCGGTATTTATTCTCAGCCCATCATGGATATGAAACCCTGTCCACAAGAGTTGTAAATCCCGAATACATACCACTGTGTCACAGAGGGTTCTACTCTACATACCACTGTGTCACAGAGAGTTCTACTCGAGCTACCCAATTTGTACCACTTATTTATTTTATCTTCAGCTTTAGTTAACCTTTAAAAATATTCAAAACCAGACAGTATGGAAGAAATTTTTTAATGTTTTTATATGTATACTTGTCTTTATTTTATTAAAAAGTAAACATAAAACATATTCCCTGTTACGTTATCAATTATAAAAATATATTATGATTGTGAATGAAATGCCCACTAGTATACAAACCAGGTATTTTACATAAAAGTAGCCATTTTTTCTATATAATATTTGAACAAGTGATTGTTCACTCTAATCTTATTATACTACTGACAGTGTTACCTTCACCATTTCAAGGGCCTGCTGCACTTTATGTATGTTACGACTATGTTTAAATTTATAGTTCAGTTTTACATTTTTTCCTTTAATAATTCGCAAAAGGAAAACTCTACAAATTCGTCACAATAAAGAAACATTTTTTTATATTTCTCGTAAGTTCATGAAATAAAATATAGTATTTCACGAACTACTTCACTGAATAATACTTCGGCAGGATGTTCAACACAGGTCTGAGACTGGGAAAAGTCTCTCATGGTATAAACACCATTTTTTTTAAGAATCTATAGAAGTAATCGGTCTTTCAACACAAGATGTGAAGGTATGTTGAGGTGTAATTGTTGTTCTCTTTATGTGTTTATCAGAAAAACTCCCACATAGTGTACGGTCAGTTGAGAACTCACATGCGATTTTACTATCAATATAAAAATGAACAAACCAAATAATTCTTGTGGCTATTTGTTGTTAAACACAAAGCTACACATTGATCTATCCTATTTGTTAACACCCCAGAATGACTGAATCCCGAATCGTAAAACTGTAAACTCATATGATAACCAATGATTCAAGGAAGGTATACATAGTTTTATCTCGTTACAAGAAATAGTTTATATCTTTATAGAAGTGACCCTGAAAGAAAACTAAAGTTTACAAAAATGAAATGAATTAACAGCTTTAATTAATATTCTCAAATTCAAACTAACGTATACAAATTAACGACAAATTATAACGATTGAATATAAATAAGTAACACTGGTTTATATATGACAAAATAACATGTGTTAGGTGCCTTTAATTCATTGTAATAAGTAGGAAGTAAAACATGTCGATCCACCAATATAACGTATGATTTCATAATACTGAGATGTCATCGTTATGGTTCAGAATATTTTGAAAACAATTTATGTTTGATACTATAATATAGAGTCAGTACTTTACAACGGATAATTATAATAATTGACAAAAATAATGAAAAATGAGTCTCACACTCACTTGTAAGTGAAACTAAATCAGAATGAAAGATTGTGAAAATACTTTAAAACACCTAGTGTAATAATGTTGTGGAGTATTTCTACACAGTATACAGAAGACACAATAAGAATAACGTTGAAATCCCACTATTCGGTTAATAAGAGTTGTCCAAGAGGTGGTGGAAGACGATGTTGACTAGTGTATCATATCAAAACTAGAAACAGTTAATTCTAGTTTAAAATTATGTGTAGTTTTTATTTCTATACGAGATAACAAAAGTTACCGAACTTTCTCAACAAGAAACTAAAATGTAAAAGTGTAATTCTTACTCTCGTGAACACATGGTGTTCATGTCTCACCTGTTGGTTAACTGTAATTATAACTTATTTTGTCAGTACAAATACTCTATAGTAACATTTCTCTCTCTTTAAAATGTGTCAGCTGTTTGTTTGTTTCCTTCAATACGTTATATAATAGACATTTTTTTTAGTTCGGAAGATGTTATACAAGACATTTAAACATTCTTACATGTTTACTTGTTTACATTTCGTTAATTATTAAATATGAGCATTCTCTATTGTGTTGTAAATTACAAAATACAAAATTATAGTTAATAATATGTCCACCAGAGTCTACATTCTAGACATTTTACATTCCAGTTGCTACTGATATCTACATGTTGTTGTAACCTACAGTAAGTTTCCAGGACAGATATATCAGTTGTATTCTTATAACACAACAGTAACTGGCTACTTTACATTTCTCCATCTGCCTCTGACCCACACGTGAGTACAATCACAAAGTCTTAATGTTAACATTATATTTTTTCAAAATTCTAATGGTTCACCTGTGATCCAGCAATAAGTGTGAGAACTTACAAATCTATATTTCGTTATTAGGTGCTTCAAGTTGGTTCTAATGATAAAACAATAACTCACTAAACACTCAAGCAACAACATATTATTATGATAAATGAAAGAAAATTTAAGTTTCTCGCTACTCTGATGCCAGAAGGGTTGTTGTAAAACAATCACCAATAGTGGCATTATTTCAACAATATCTTCTTGTTCCTGTTCACAATGTCAAATAATTGTATTTTGTTCATATTCTGAACTGTTTGTTTTTTGTTATAATAATGAATTTTAAATGGCAGACTGTGATATTTTTTGACGTAAAGAAACGACATAAATATTTGAAGACCTTTGGCTTCCTTTTTAAAAATTAGCTAGATCTGTTTAAATCATACTGTAAGGGCTCTGAATAGGAACATGAAGAAAGCTAATAACGTAAGTTTCCAACTATATAGTCCCAAGTTCAAGGTCAACAAACAGTTAAATTTATTGGTAGTACCTTCACTATTAGACTCACATGGAATGTTTACTTTTAAGAAGTATGCACCTAAATCAAATGTAAACTATCTTTACAAAATCGGCAGTTATCTGAACAGTGCAATAAATTATGTTAATATATGAAATGTGTGCAAGGTTGATATATGAATATTGTAACGTGCAGTATGTCAACTGTCTTTTGAAAATGTTCAAAGTCCTCTTAAATTATATTCAGATTATTCTATATTATCTGGGGCTGAGCGTTTTGTTCCGAAATGTAAGCGTGAGAACTGGATTTACTGGCTCATGGTGTTTATCTACGTTCGTGTAGATGGGTCGTTAATGAAACCTCACCACTCTGAACCAACCAATCAAGAAATATTATGTATATAAAAAACGGCTGGTATGAGTATAGAAAGCACTTTATAATTTTCTCTACAAGTTCGTTTTATCGTCATTACAGATAATCAAGAAAAATTATAATCATAGTTGTTATCTTTATAACCGTTACAGTTGAAGTGTTTGTGATTTCCTTGAACATTTTCCCACCTTTCTATATACGTAAATAATCATTGATGACGAAAAAACCCACTTGTAGAGAAAAATATATATGTAAAACAGCTGGTTTGGGTTGAGAAAAATTTTACGTAGAGAAGCGAACAACGTTTCAACCTTCTTCGGCCATCGTTATGTTCACAAAGAAAGAAAGACATAACTGACCGATACATGACCACATGTTTGAAAGGGGTTGTGTAACTGAGTGTAAGAATGTAGAGGGCGTGCTTAGATGTTTGATTATATTTGTAAATATAGGTGTGAAAATGTTCCATTGTATTGGTTTACTTTGGGTTTGAGTTCTTGTATAAGTGAGGCTTCTTTAATTTTGCGTTTGTTTCTTTATTTAGCATTTGAGTTTTTTCTATGGTTATGTTGTGTTTTTTGGATTTGCAGTGTTCGAAAACGTGTGAAAGTGACTTTTTATGTTCTTTTGAATCTGGTTTCAGTTTTTTTACTTGTTTCTTCAACATAAAAATCTTGACAGTTATCACAGGAACTCTAAAACCATGATAATAACCAAACGATATCTAGTGTGTGATTTTTCAACGATACAAATTTCGCTTTCTAAATACCGTTTCAAAAATAAAATTAATTTTATATTGAAAATTTTCTAATCCTTGATGTTTTCATTCTTGAATAACTTCGCATCTGACAACTAAGACCAACCCGAGATATCAACCAAAACACACAGAAAGAAAGTTTAACAGTAGATAGAAAACGTTAGTTACCATGTATGTCCCGAAATATCGATTTGTAAAATGAAAATAAAATATCACTTTCTGACAGCATGATAATAAGAGTTATTCAATCAAGTACTTAAGGTATGTACTTAGTATAATATTCATTAAAATTATATTATAAATAAAAACTTTCTAATAAGATATAAATATTATATTACCCAATACTGTTTAATTATTAGTTACTTCAGCTACATTTTATTGGAATGTAAACTCTACTGAAACTTAACTATTATAGTTTTAATGAGATACACAGTTCTTAGAACATCGCAGCCAAATAGAATGACTCCATTAACAGTTGACGTCAAGAACCAAATTACAGTATTATAGAGACATGCAGAGAGATAAACACTGAGCCAGTAGGAAACTGTGAGTGAATATTTGTTATTTATATGTAAAACATTTCTGTTAACGTGGCTCATGTAGTGGTGGAATAACTATAAAACTGTAAATGGAAGTTGTGTGATTAGGGTAGAATGGATGTAAGTAGTCAAAACTGTTTGAAAACCCTCACACACAGTTTACATATAACGGATATACACATATAGTTTATATACAAATAAATTGTCTGGAACACACCTAGCTATTACAAGATTAGAATAAACGAACCTCAATGAACGCTATTATAACCACTACTTAGATATTTTAACATAAAATCACACAACACAGGTGTCTATAAAGATATTTCATTTATTTCACTAAGGTATACAGACTGCATAGATGATTTTTCTACCCTAAATCATGTAGACGGGCTGTTTGTTACTTTGTTATACTATTAAAATTCTCACAAAGTTACACGAGAATTATCTGCGCTAGTCGTCCCTAATTTAGCTGAGATCAGAAAGAAGGAAGATAATCATCACCATTCGCCGCCAACCGTTGGTTACATCTTAACTTCCAAATTGTGGGATTACCCATCTGGCCATACCGAGATTAACCGTCACTTTTAAAGCCTCTACAGATGAGAGAGCTTGCAAGATTTATCAGAAGAGGATTCGAACTCGCGACCCTTATAATTCGAGCTAAGATCGCTATTCATGTGGCCATAACTACATACATTTAGTTCAGTGTGACCAAATACTCTTGTTTGTCACTTGACAGGAGTCATTTGTACTGTTTTGCAAAGTTCTACAGGTTCAAACATCTGAAACTCTTACCTGAGTATTTGTTATGATTAACCTGTCGTCTTCTTTACTTCAACATATTAAGAAAACTTAGATATTAAGAAATTTTCTTCTTCAGGGGTTGTCAGAGAAATGAATTTCTCATTGTTTCGGTCGTGTTTTGTTCAAACAGAAAACAAAAATATTTTACTATGACTTGTAACATCGTGGTTTATGTGAAGATTTATGAAAACAACCATGAATGCGACGTTCACAGGTTCGTTGTTTTGAATGGGGAAGCTTCAAGGTAACACAGCTACAGCGGGTGTGGAAAAACAACAATATCCAGTAGATTCTATTTTCAGCAGTTCATCAGGGAACCAAACTCTCCGCTCCAGAAAAAGACACTCACGATTTATTTAACGTTATACATGAAAATACATAGACTGATAACAATGTAACGTGATATTTAACTTTGACAATATTTGACAGAAATGTTGAACTTATAGTATAACGTCTGAGTATTGATCAAACTCGTGAATAATAAAAATTGGCTTGCAATTGAATGTAGACATGAAGCGTAATACTCTAACAGTAAATATTATGACTCTATAACAGAGGGCATTATTTTTGAGAATTAGATATTGTGTTTTACAAAAAAACATAATTAACACTCTAGTAAACCTACTGGACCCTAATGTGTATTATGTTTTTAATCTTTCATAAAAGTTTTTTTTTGCAATCAAACTCACATCTAAATATTAAGAACAATCTATAATAATTTAAGATAAATAAACAAAACTAGTTTATATGTGACTAAATAAAACTTATTATCAGACGTTTTTACCAGGTAACACATTCAATACAATCAAAAAACATTTTCCATTATTTACCAATAATTTAAGTTCAAGGTCCGGTTTTATTGATAGTTCAACTGTATATGTTTCAAAATAGTCTCCATACGAAAAAGTTTGTTCAAGTTGATAAAGTAGATGTTTTGTATGTTGGTTACTATAATCTTGCTATTCATTTTTCATCATCAGATACCTAAAATAAAAACTAAACGACTTCCTATACATTACAATTTATATTTTGTTCACAGTTCCAACTTTTAGGATTCTGAATATAATTACAATAAAAAACATATCGTTTTTTCACAGTGTAAGAATATGTTTCGTATAAACTAACAGGTCCGTAATAATTCTGAAGATACTTCTGTATGAGAGACGTTTAATAAAACACTAAATGACTTCCTGTACTTGTTTGTTTGGTTTGTTTTGGAATAAAGCACAAATCTATTCAATGGGCTATCTGTGCTCTGCCCACAATAGGTAACGAAACCCAGTTTTTAGCGGTGCTTCCTGCACTTTAACAGGTTGGTTCTGTTTCAAGTTACGGAGTTAAGACAATTACATATAATATGCTATTAAGAAACTAATTATCCGTATAATAATGATACAGTACACAGACTGCCAGCTATCAGATATAACACTATCTTTGGATCAGTAAATAAAAACTTACTAGTCTTTTAAAATGTACTATTTTACTCTTTTCTATGTGTCATGTAATTTGTAAGAGAATTATATAGAGGTCTCCAAATTGCTGTAGAAAACAACGGCTAAGTGTCGAATCCACACAAACTGGAATCGCCTGTTTATGGAAATTTTTTTTAATAAGAATGTGCAGATGACCTCGTAACCCCCATAAGTGGAGGTTTCTCTAAATTCCATACCTCCATGTAGTATCATAAGCTTTCTAAAGGTCAAATAATGTTGACACAACATGTTATCAGTTGAGAATAGCTTCTCAAGTCGAATCAGGTGGCCTAAAATAGAGGGTCAGAATCTATATTATAAGAAGAGGTGTTAGATTCATAGAATCAATATTAACTTCACATGTGAACAGGAAGAAAGTAATCAAATATCATTTCTTAACCTCAAAATTACAAGAACCGACACACAATTTAAAACAGAAATCCACCGAAAAATCACCAATACTGGACTATACATTCCTTGGGACTCAGCACATGAAACAAAACAAAAACTCAACATACTAAGAAACCAAATAAACAGAGCTATGAAACTATGCTCATCAGATAAAATTAACGATGAATTAGACAAAATAAAACAATACTTCATGAACATCAATAAGTTTCCTCCACAAACCGTAGAAAACATTATACGTACACACCTAGTCAGAAAGCAAAATCAACCAACAAGAGTAAATACATTTCACGAATCAAAAAATCACGAAACCATATACTGCTGCATACCATATTTTCCCGACATTAGCAGACAAATAACCAACATTTGGCAAAAACTAGTCACAAAATATGACATTCCAGTTAATACCAAATTTATTCAAAACCAGGCACAAAACTGAGGTCTATACTATGTAAAACTACACTTACAAACACCACACCAACATTATTTATAAAATACAATGTGACAACTGCCACGACTTCTATATTGAGAAACAAGTAGAAAAATGAAAACCAGATTCAAAGAACACAAAAAGTCACCTTCACACATTTTCGAACACTGTAAGTCAAATAAACACAACATAACCATAGAAAACACTCAAATACTAAATAAAGAAACAAACATAAACAAACGCAAAATTAAAGCCTTACTTGTAGAACAACTTAAACCCAAAATAAACCAATACAAAGGAACACCTTTATACTTATATTAAAATAATAAAATAAATAATATAAAATTATATATTCAAACATCTAACACCGCCCTTTAGATTCCGACACTCAGTTACACATCACCTTTCAAAATGTGGTCAGCTTCCGGTCAGTAACCTCTTTCCTTCTTTGTGAACCTGACGATGACCGAAGAAGGTCGAAACGTTGTTCGCTCCTCTTCGTAAAATATTTTCTCAACCCAAACGAACCATTTTTAACATATATATTTCTCTGTATAAATATTATTCATCTGTTTTGTTCAACACATTGTTTTATTTCCTGATAAATCATTTAGAACACTCGTAACCCTTGACCTTTCATTTACACTCCTCCATTTTCTTTTCTTGGCAGTTTGCCAGTACTCTTTCAAACTATCGAAAGTCTTCTATATTATTCATAATACAAATATCATTATATATTAAGTTTGTGCCCGGCTTGTACAGTTGAAAGTCTGCGTGTTTACAACGCTAAAATGAGGGGTTTGATTCCCCTCTGTGGACCTAGGAGATAGCCAGATTTCGTTTTGCTATAAGAAAACACACGCACACATTTTAAGTTATAAATATTTTTTCTGTCATAAATCACAAATTTGAAACTCTTCATATCCAGCACTTTAAATATATAAATTTGTTTTATATTTCTAATAAAATTTCATCAGTCGCTTCACCATTTATCGTAAAAGAAACATCTTGAAATTAATGTTTTTTTTATATTATTTAAACTGCAACGAGGACTAAAGAATGTTCGCTTGGTCTGAAAAACATTTTTTTTTTAATTATAGAAACTCATCGCTGTTGGAGAACAAATAATGATCGTACATTCTAGTTCCTCGTCTCTATAAATTATTAATGCCATACAAGATGGACAGTCAATCATTTTTTCTTAAAGGTAATTGGAAGGTGCTACTGACTGGTTTTATTCCCTGTGGTCAATAACTAAATATTAGGGACGGTGGAAAACAGTTTTATTGTTTCTTCCCTTACACAACACGTCTTATCAAGTTTATTTTGTCTTCAACGTCTTATGATTTTTAAGACGTTACGTTTTGCTATTGTCGTTAAGTGCTAAGGTAAGGCTGGAAACGTTTTACCTTCATTATTTTTTTTTAATTCTTGAAGCTAAATTCTAAAACCGTTAACTCGATGCCTTCACATAGCCCCAGGGCCTGGCATGGCCGAGCGCGTAAGGTGTGCGACTCGTACTCTGAGGGTCGCGGGTTCGCGCCCGAGTCGCGCTAAACATGCTCGCCCTCCCAGCCGTGGGGGTGTATAATGTGACGGTCAATCCCACTATTCGTTGGTAAAAGAGTAGCCCAAGAGTTGGCGGTGGGTGGTGATGACTAGCTGCCTTCCCTCTAGTCTTACACTGCTAAATTAGGGACGGCTAGCACAGATAGCACTCGAGTAGCTTCGTGCGAAATTCCCCCAAAAAAAAAACAATTACAAAGTCCCCTATGACACAGCGGTAAGTTTAAGTTGTTAGAACATTTAAAATCTGTGTATTATTCCCAAGACAGACAGACAAGTGTGGCTTTGTTTTTACAACAAACAAATAAAGTCTTCAGATATTTATACAGTTCCGTCATGTCAGAGAAATAAAACATGCTGTTGTTCATCTTTATTCTTATGAAACTCTTCAGAACCAGTGAATATTAGAAACATCACGACATGATTTAAACATATTGGTTATAATTATAGAAAACTAGATGTCCTTAATTTTATGTAACATATATGGTTATACTTTGGTTTTATTTGCAAAAAAAAAAAAAAGATTCCAATTAATCAACGCTACCTAAATTTGCTAGTAAAAAGATTTAATAACTAGTTGATGAATGAGGGAGGAAATATTAATAATGACAAACGTCAGCTACAGCTACAAACGTCTGTGTTATCCTGTCTGTTAAACACCATATAATACCTTCAGCTACAAACGGCTGTGTTATCCTGTCTGTTAAACACCATATGATACCTTCAGCTACAAACGTCTGTGTTATCCTGTCTGTAAACACCATATAATACCTTCAGCTACAAACGTCTGTGTTATCCTGTCTGTTAAACACCATATAATACCTTCAGCTACAAACGTCTGTGT
Organism: Tachypleus tridentatus; assembly: GCF_004210375.1. Lineage (NCBI taxonomy): Eukaryota > Metazoa > Arthropoda > Merostomata > Xiphosura > Limulidae > Tachypleus > Tachypleus tridentatus. The sequence goes on from NC_134833.1 coordinate 13,753,328, forward strand.
TATCCTGTCTGTTAAACACCATATAATACCTTCAGCTACAAACGTCTGTGTTATCCTGTCTGTTAAACACCATATAATACCTTCAGCTACAAGGCGTCTGTGTTATCCTGTCTGTTAAACACCATATAATACCTTCAGCTACAAACGTCTGTGTTATCCTGTCTGTTAAACACCATATAATACCTTCGGCTTCAGCAAACGTCTGTGTTATCCTGTCTGTTAAACACCATATAATACCTTCAGCTACAAACGGCTGTGTTATCCTGTCTGTTAAACACCATATGATACCTTCAGCTACAAACGTCTGTGTTATCCTGTCTGTAAACACCATATAATACCTTCAGCTACAAACGTCTGTGTTATCCTGTCTGTTAAACACCATATAATACCTTCAGCTACAAACGTCTGTGTTATCCTGTCTGTTAAACACCATGTAATACCTTCAGCTACAAACGTCTATGTTATCCTGTCTGTTAAACACCATATGATACCTTCAGCTACAAACGTCTGTGTTATCCTGTCTGTTAAACACCATATCATACCTTCAGCTGCAAACGTCTGTATTATCCTGTCTGTTAAACACCATATAATACCTTCAGCTTCAAACGTCCGTGTTATCCTGTCTATTAAACACCATATGATACCTTCAGCTACAAACGTCTGTGTTATCCTGTCTAGTAAACACCATATCATACCTTCAGCTACAAACGTCTGTGTTATCCTGTCTGTTAAACACCATATAATACCTTCAGCTACAAACGTCTGTGTTATCCTGTCTGTTAAACACCATATGATACCTTCAGCTACAAACGTCTGTGTTATCCTGTCTGTTAAACACCATATAATACCTTCAGCTACAAACGTCTGTGTTATCCTGTCTGTTAAACACCATATAATACCTTCAGCTACAAACGTCTGTGTTATCCTGTCTGTTAAACACCATATGATACCTTCAGCTTCAAACGTCTGTGTTATCCTGTCTATTAAACACCATATGATACCTTCAGCTACAAACGTCTGTGTTATCCTGTCTGTTAAACACCATATCATACCTTCAGCTACAAACGTCTGTGTTATCCTGTCTGTTAAACACCATATAATACCTTCAGCTACAAACGTCTGTGTTATCCTGTCTGTTAAACACCATATAATACCTTCAGCTACAAACGTCTGTGTTATCCTGTCTGTTAAACACCATATAATACCTTCAGCTGCAAACGTCTGTGTTATCCTGTCTGTTAAACACCATATAATACCTTCAGCTACAAACGTCTGTGTTATCCTGTCTGCTATATCGTGATGTAAAGTTCAAATAGGAATTAATAATATACTCCTCATAGACACTGGATGCAACTTTTCGGACTTCCGTATATTTTGATTTCTCATGATTTCTCTCTGAATTCCTTGTAAACAGACATTAATGGTGTAGAGAAACATGAAGGGGAGGTCTAGAAATTTAATGTACAAAACATTTCTTGAATGGAAATTTCCCGCAGAGTGTGTAGCGCAGATAATATATTGTCCCCGCTAATATAGCGGTATGTTTACCGATTTATAACGTTAACATCAAGGGTTTGATTCCCTTTGGTGGGCTCAGAAGGTAACCCGATCTTTAGAAAACACACACCCACTCACAGACCCATCAGGTGTAATTTTGTCGGTGGTGGAAGAAAAGTCTACACCTTTGTTCTTGTATCATTACCTCAGGTTATGAATGTCTGACAATTGGACTAAACCCGGTATATTCCGACAGTTAGAAGTTAGGTGGTTTTACAAGCTGTCTAAATTTCAAAAGTAGAGACATCTAGCCTCGTTGAAATTAACAAATGCAAAACAGTAATTAATAATGTATCGTTTTTTTTCTTGTTTAAGGTTTTTAAATAATCGAATGACACTTCAATTTTCGTACTGCCCTCTACCTTTTTAAAAGCAATTTTTGAAGTTAACCTGAGAAGTTTTAACGCTTTAAGTTTCCAAGATGGTAAATTCTAGAGGCTAACACAATATTTACAACAATTGTTAGATTTCTACAAAACATTTCAAAAGCAATTTCTAGTGAAATATTTTATTCGGAATTTTTATCATTAAGTGTAAACAGAAATAACAAGTGGCATGTGATGTGTGAGGTAAATTATCGCGCTAACAGCTAAGCAAGAGAGGATTCAATCAGTTATTAAAACTAAATTATTAGTAGAAACAAAAAGTGTTATAAAAGTTTTATTTTTGGTAAATGTTAAATATAAATGCTCATCATGGTTCATATTATAAGTACTATTGTATATTTTTAATATTCACTGCTTGTGAAGATTTTCTTGTTTTATACTAATAAAGATATACGACAAAATGTTTTGTTACTGTGACAGAACAGTATAAATATCTGAACACTTTGTTTGTTATAAGAACAAAGTCACAATGGTGTTTCTGTTGTGTAACTACTTAAACTTATGCTGTACTCTAGGGAGCTGTGTGTAGGTGTTGAGTCAGCCGTTTTAGAATTTAGCTTCATGAATTAAAAAAAGGCCCGGCATGGACAGGTGGTTAAGGCGTTCGACTCATAATAAATAATTAGATAAGAGTTTCACATGTTTGGAACTGTAGTGTATCATAAAACTGTACAAATGACTTCTGTCATGTGACAAACAAGAGTATGTCATCACACTGAACTAAGTGTATGTATACCGTCCTGATACGGCTAGGTGGTGAGTGACTCGAATTCTTAAGGTAACGAGTATGAATCCCCCACTCATGAAACTTGTTTGCCCATTCAGCCAAAGAGGCGTTATAAGTAACGGTTGATCCCAGAATTTGTAAATAAAAAAGTAACTAACAGTTGAGGAGGATGGTGATGGCTATTAACCTTCCTTCTTATCTCACACAGGTAACTTAAGGACGGCTAGCGCAGATAATTCTCGTATAAATTTGTGGGAAGTTTAAGTCAAACAAAGAAACAAACAGCGTGTCAACATGATTAGGATATAAAAATTATTTAGTTAGCCTGTATACTTATGGTTAAATAAATGTCTTTATAGACACCTGTGTGTTCTAAAGTTAAAATAACTACGTTTTGTCTATAATATTGCACATCGAAGCTCGTTTGTTCTAATGTTACAATAGCTACGTGTGTTCCACACGATTTATTGATATATAAACCATTTGTGAATATACATGAAACACAACTACTTACATGTTACTATTCATTCTACCCTAATCACACAACTTCATTACCACTTACAGTTTTAAAGTCTTTCCACCACTACATGAGCCACTTTAACAGAAATGTATCACATGTAAATAACAAATAATCACTCACAGCTTCCTATTGGTTCAATCTGTCTCTCTACATGTCTCTATAATATTGTAATTTGACACTTGACGTCAACTGTTAATGGAATCATTCTGATTGGCTGTGATGTTCTCAGAACTGTGCATCTCATTAAAAATACGACTATATAAGCTGAGTATCAGGACCATAGTCTAATTGTATATTTACACTCCGATAAAACGTGGTTGAAGTACCTAATAATTGAATACTCCTTGGTAATATAATTTTTATATCATGTTTGAGAGTATTTCTTTATAATAGTAATTATAATTAATATTAAACAAAGTACAGATCTTAAATACTTATATGAATAATTATTTTTATCATGTTAACACAAACTAATATTTTGTTTTCATTTTATAAGTCAATATTTTACCACAGGCATGATAACTTCAACGTTTTTCTATTCATTGTTAAACTTTAATTCTGTGTGTTTTGGTTGATCGATCTGGTATTGTTCTTAGATATAAAGTTTCTTTAATAAAGAAGTTTTACTTTCATGTTTTATTAAGTTCGAGAAACCTCCAAGAAAAGAAAAAATCGATATAAAATTATTTTTGTTGTTAAACGGTATTTACAAAATGTAATTTTTATCCTAAAGAAATCTTGCATTAGATGTTGTTGTCCAGTTATTGTAATGGTTTTAGTGTTCCTGTGATAAATCGGGAACTTGTTTCTTCTGTAACTCTCTACTTCCGTTCATAAAAGTACTTCTGTTTTAATATATCTGAAGCTAGTAAGATATAGAATTCATGGGCTGTACTAAGTTTCGATCTTTTATTTTAGGTTTTGTTAAAGTCACATTTCTCTAACTGTATTAATACTGATTTTAACAGATCAGAGAAATGAAGACTACAACAATTATTATACTTTTGATGTTTACAACACTGTTGGAATCAACTCCAGGTGAGAGAATGAATTCTTTAACACTAAATTCATACAAACAGTTTAAATGGTATGATAGAAATATCAATTATTATAAGTTACGTTTGTCTGTATCGTTCAAGAAACTGCCACAATGTTTATTTCTTGTTACTAACGGAGGTTTGTAACATAATATTTAATGAAGGTAAGTTTATAACAACGACGTGTATCTAAAAATTCGAATATTGTCTACAATGAAAGAATGTAAAAAACAATATACTTCTCTTGATGACTATATATTTGACAGCAATTTAAAGTGAGAAATTAAATTATTTCAAAATGATTACATGTGTGAAACAGCAACGCAGGGTGACACAACCGTGCATTTTTATAAAATTTGTTCTTATAACTTTTGAAGTAAATATTTTAATTTAAATTGCATTTGTTGCTACAACTGAATATCAAACTGATAGTAAGTAATATAGATAATAAAGTAACAGATAATTGTTAATTAACTAGTGTACAAAATAATAATTACATTAATACGACAGCTGTTTATATGATTGATCTTGTGCTATGGTCGTGTTTGTTATGACATACAATCCACAACCGTGAGAACAATATACCGTATTTTATACAATGTAATACGCACATTTTTTTTGTTTATATTTCTCATGAGTGTCTCAAGACAAAGGTGATGAGTTAAGACAAGAGGTTAACTTGGAATCTACTCAAATCGGCCTCTCATACAGATCATAATGTCATTACTTACTAACTACAAGTATCTTCAGTAGTATAAAACAATTGAACTAATATTGTCGATATACTGTGGAATATATTATGTCTTTACTCAGTAAATTGAAGAAAATCAAGGATATATTAAAGTGTTGGTTGTAAAGTCAATTTTTATTAGAATTCTCTGTCACAAATTAGGTTCGTCTTCCACGCTGTAGCCTCTAACTGAGGCGTAAAATACAATATTTAGTGTATAAGGTAAGCAACGGAGAATCACTTTAATGTGTTTTGCAGATAATTTTATGTACTTTTAGTGATGCTACGGAAAGTTGAAATTTAATATAAGATACTGTTCTAGAAACAAAGTAGATTGGTTTATAGATTAAGAATAGATTTTACTGACAAACTCGTTAAATAACGTAACTGTTAAATATGACTATGACGTGTTCTGTAACATTAACGGTTGATCTTGATATTGACGTAATTTTAACAGTTTTATGAATATAATGTTTATTAGCTAGGCTTCACAAGTAGATAAACAGTGACGATTAAAAAATCATTATAAAATATTATAGGTGATATATATTCTAATGACGTTACTTTGTTTACTACCTGAACTAGAGGGGAATTTCCGAGATGACATCGAATGTGCAACAAATTTTGTTCATTGTGATGTTCCTCCTTCATATTGTTGTCCTAATGCTCATGGACTTATTGGAGGTGGAGGTGGAGGTAATTATGGACTCTTTGACTGGAACCCTATGGAAGCGTAGAAGGAAGCGATATATTCTGAGGATATTTTAGTATCCATATGTAATTTTGTTATCAATAAAAATAAATAATTCTTGTTTTTGCTTGTTGTTAAACACAAAGCTAAGATCTATCTTAGTTCAAAACACTCAGGGAATCGAAACCCGGAATTTAGTAATATAAGTTCTCCACCTTACCAGTTGCTCAACGGAAAGTGTGTGTGTGTGTGTAGCTAGAATATTAATACTGTTGATATTCTAATTATCAGTATTCTATTAATAAGCTTTGTGTTAAGTTAAATGAATCAAAACTAAGGACTGAGTTAAAAACAGGAAATCAACACCTCTGATATTTATTTGTTATAACCAAAAACAAGCCAAGACAGATGTAAAAAATGATATACAAATTGAAAAAAATGTGTAGAGACTATAATGTGGGATATAAAATGTACTCTATATTTTGGAGGTGACTGAGGAACCTTACATCTGTCATTCTTATCCTGCATTCACCAGTCTCACATAAAGTAATAAAATAAAATAATAGTAATAGAGATTAAAATAATATAAACCAGAAGAATGAGATGTCGGTGTTCAAACGACATATTACATATTAAGAATGGTTAAATATCACATTTTGTAACACATTTGTAATTAGTTTGTTGGTTCGGTTATGTAATAGTTTATATTAGTTGTCTTCCACGTACGTTGGAAGGTATTAAATCAATAATTACACAAATAATGAAATTTAACGTGTCAAATCAAGATAGTTTTATCTGGAAATTTTTAACATGTTTCGGTTAATATTTTTGGAAACTTTCCAATAATTTGGTAAAAATTTCACATGTTCTAAATCATCAAAACTTTAATTCTGATGTTCATTTGGTCCCCACTGAAGTTAATTTAGCTGAAAATACAAATCTAATAATATTGAATGTGTTTACCAATTCTGTATTTGATTAAAATATAAGAAGTCAATATTTGTTGAGTTAAATTTCTTCACAAAAATTAGCTTCCGTCTGGTGTGTAGGAAGACAACTCTTGAAATAATAATTTTTGTCAATGATAATAACACTATGATGCCTGTCTTTGTATCTCAGAACGGCTACTATGGGTATCAACACTTTTATTGATAAGAACAACGTTTCCTAGGTGATCTTCTGGTTAAGAGAGAATATCCTACTTTGTAGAACGACCGCTTATTACAACAAACAATTGTTGTCAAAGAAAATTTTCTGTTTAATTAGTTCGGTTTTGGCGCAAAATTACACGAGGGCTATTTATACTAGTCATTCCCAATTTTGCAACGTAAGACTAGATAATTACTCAAAACTCTTGGACTACTCTTTTACCAACGAAAATGCCCAACATGGCTGAAAGAGCGAGCATGATGGTGGGATAAGAATCGAACCCTCAACCTTCAAATTAGGAGTCGATTACCTTAACCACTATATAGAATGAGCCATCTCCGGCTTTTTAACACATAAATTAAGTTGTAACATACAATAAGTATTAGTTTTTTTATTCAAAATTTGTAATATAACTCCTAATTAAACGTAATTCTACTTTGAAATCAATAAAATAATTAAATCCTTGAACATTATGTCTAATCAGATAAACGAATATTCGAAATAATGGTACTGGTAGTTTAGTGTTAAATATTTCTAAATGTTTATCTGATTTACGATATTCTATTTCTGTCTATTATGTTGGATGTATTCTGTTTTCAGAGGTACTGGCATTTAATCTATTGATGTTGCTTACAAATGGAAGAACTATTGGTCAGTTTGGTTTCAAACTTCTACTAATAAATAGCATTATTTATTCTACTAAAATTTACAACAGACCATTTCAAAGATGTTTTCTCAAAGGTATTTATAACTAATTCGAGTTACAGATTTAGTTAAGTACAGAAGAAAATGCCAGCCTCAACTCTACATACTTAAAAGCTGACACCAATGTACTGTTAGTACTGACTGTTAAGTATAGTATGGCTTCATCAAATATGAAACAATCAGCAACGGAAGTTCATGTTATACTATGGGATATATCGTTACATAAAAGTTCAAACAGGAATTAATAATATACCGCTTGTAGACAGTGAATGTGTTCAGATGTGGAAAGACGGAGGATGGGATAACTGGAAATTTAATGTAATGCACAAATCTTTACCTCAATGGATATTTTCTCACAGACCCATCACATGTCAATGAAGGAAGAAAATCTCTATACAACTGTCCTTGTATTATTACCCAAGTTACACAACTCTCCTTGTATTATTACCCAGGTAACACAACTTTCCTTGTATTATTATCTAGGTTACACAACCGTCCTTGTATTATTACCCAGGTTTCACAACTGTCCTTGTATTATTACCCAGGTTACACAATTGTCATTGTATTATTACCCAGGTTACGCAACTGTCCTTGTATTATTACCCAGGTTACACAACTGTCCTTGTATTATGATCCTGGTTATATTTATCCAACAGTTGGTCTAAATGTGTTTCATTCTGATGGTTAGGTTTTTCATGTACTATCTGGAATGTATACATGTAATCATAGTGTTATAACTAAACTTGACAAATGGTATCGAATTAGAATATATAACTGAATTTTACATAATATGTTATCCTGAAAACAATAAAGAAGATTGGTTTAGAAACAAATAGAAGGAGGTTTTATTGACGAACTCAAAACTAACGAAAGTGTGAAATAATATTATATTTTGTGATGTGTTCAGTAACATCGTTGGTTGACCTGAGTACTGAAGTAATTTTAACAGTTTTATTGAAGTGATGTTTATTAGCTAGGTTCACAAATGGAGAAAGAGTGACGAATAAAATTCATTATAACACAATGACAAAGGATTTCATAATACTTATATATTATTGTTATGAATCAATATGTTTATTTATATTTCATATAACATTATGGAGTCAGTATTTTGTAACACGTAATTACAATAATTATGATAATACTGAAAACTGAATGTCAACTTTACTCATAAATATAATTTAAAGCAGTGCCATCTACTGTAAAAGCAGCGCCACTTACTGTAATAATAGAGAGTTTCTTATTTCATAAAATTAAAGCTGAACGACAGAATGTTTTATTTCTCTGATGACATAACGATAAAATATGTTGTTGTTTTTCACAAGAAAAAAGCCACACTGGTCTATCTGCTTTGTTCACTTGTGAATAATACTCCGCATTTGAACGTTGTAACTATATAAACTTACCGCTGTGCCATAGGAGACTATGTGAAGACGATGGGTTAGCTGTTTTAGAATTTAGTTTCATGAATTAAACAAATAGTAGAAGTAAAACGTTTGTATTGAACCCATCGTTTATTCTTAACGACAATAGAGACACTTAACGACTTGTTAATGAAAAGGTTTGAATGAAGACAAAAAACAATTCATATCATGTGAAGAAACACTAAAGCTGATGTTGAATTCCTTACAACTGGGAAGAGAGCGATTGAAGAACAACACTTAACGTAACACTGATAACTTTCCACGCTTACATGGTAGATTCTAGAAGTTAATAAAGTATTTACAAAACCAACAGATTTTTAACAAACGTTGTTGTTTGCAGTTTGTCGCTGGAGGACCTGGAGTAGGAACTGAAAATAGTTTACACATTACACATGGAAACGTTTCTTCAGACACTGACCATATTTATATAATTCGACATGCATAAGTGTGAAATAGTACATTTTAAAGGATTTGTGAGTTTTCATTTACTGAACCAAATACAGTGTAATGTCTTATAATGGGTAGCAAGTTTAATGTGTTATTATTATACGGATAATAAGTTTCTGAGTTTGGTTATATAGCAAGTTACATGTGATTATCTTAATGCCGGAACATGAAATAAAACCAATGTGTTAAAGTACAAAAGCACCGCTTAAAACCGGGATTCGGTACCCATGGTGGGCGTAGCACAGATAGCCCATTGTATAGCATTGTGCTTATTTCCAAAACAAACCAAAGAAACAAGTACAGGAAGTCATTTGGTATTTAATTAAACATCTCTCATACAGAAGTATCTACAGTATTATTATGCACCAGTTATTACATACAAAACATGTTCTTACACTGTGATATAACAATATGTTTTTTCTAGTGTTAGTCTATCTAGAATCCTATGCAGTTGAACTGTTGAACTGTAAACAAAATATAAATTACAAAGAACAGAAAGTCGTTTAGTATCTTATTTTGTGTAAGTAATGATAAAAAAAATGAATAGCAGTGTTAGAGTGCAGTGATTAACCACAGACAACATATCTACTTTATTAAGTAACGAGACACTTCAAGGTTAGGAGTCTATTTTAAAACATATACAGTTCAAGGTTCATCGTTATTGATAGTTCAACTTCAATTATTGGTAAACAATGAAAAAGTGTTTTCATTGTATTGAATGTCTCACGCGGTAAAATGTCTGATAATAAGTGTAAGTTAAGATGTTTAAAATTAATGTTACTATTTAGTCACATATAAACTAGTGTTGCTTATTTATCTTAAAACATTATAGTTTGTTGTTATTATTCTGATGTATTTTTAGTGTTAAACTGTTAATCAAAAATAAATAATATTTTATACACATTGTAGAGCTGAAGATTTAGTAGATGTTGTTTGGTTGTTATACACTATCAGTAATTGTCTACACTAGCGCCCTCTGTGAAACACTTATAATATTTATCATTAAAATATTACGCTTCATGTACTAGACCAGTGATGGCGAACCTTTTAGAGATTGCGTGCCTCAATTGTGACCCAAAATTATTTTGCCTATTCGAATGTGCCAGGATTTTCATAAAGATGACAGTTACTTTCCAATAAAAAAACGACTTTTGATGAGTATTTTTTAATTTTAAAAAGTCGAATTACAAAAGTTTCAATGAAACTAATAAATAGCCTCGACTTAAAATTTGTATATTTTGTCTTGAATTTTGTTAAATCAATGCGATCTCTGCGGTTGTGAACACTCGGATAACTTGTTGATTTGAGAGCAACACATGCAGCACTCAGTTCATCTGTAAGCTTGTTTTTTCTGTCTGATTTGATGAAATTCAAAGTTGAAAACAGCTGCTCACAAGCGTAAGATGATCCAAACAAAGTAAGAAGAGCTATTCCAAGTAATTTCATTGACTTAAAATTAATTGGCAAAGAATTCCACACTTTAAGAATTTCATTTTCACAACTCTTTGCAACGTTTTCTTCCAAGATCCCTCCACACTCTATTTTCTCAAGTGTTTTACGCAGGGCACAGAATTTATTACTCCAAGTATAGTTTTCCTGAAATTCAACATACTTCTTAGCAAAGATGCGGAATCCTATCACGTGCCAGCAATCGTGGCCTTGCGTGCCACCTCTGGCACGCGTGCCATAGGTTCGCCATCACTGTTAACTAGACAATTTATGTTTTGCATTAGTTTTATCAGCAGACAGACATTATACATGTTCAACAGTTCTATCAAATATTGTTAATGTTAAATATGTTCTTATCACGTTATATTGTTAACAACCTATGTATTGTCGTGTATAACTTCAATTAAATCGGTCTTTGTAGTGATTGTTTTTCTTGGACGGAGAATTCGGTTTCCAGGAAGACGTTAGAACTAGATCTACAGGTTCGTGGTGTTTTCTTACGTGCGCTGTCGCTGTGTTGTCTGCTAGTTTTACGACTCAGAACCAACAAATCAACAAACATTACAATCTTATTTGTTTTCATAAATCTTCAAACAAACATCGATGTTGCTGTACCCATTAAAATATTTTTGTTTTCCATTTTGACAAAGCACGAGCAAAACTCGGTTCTCTGACAACCTCAGAACAAGAAAATTTCTTAATATCTAAATATGTGAATCGGTTCAACCGTCTTCTGCCATGTGAGAAAGAGAAGTATCTTGTTACTGTTGCCGAAATGTATGTCTACCAGCACAGTATGGTCATGAGGTAATTGTAATACAGGTCACACCAAGCATTCTGTCATGTAAGAAAGAGAAGTATCTCGTTACTGTTGACGAAGTGTATGTCTACCGGCACAGTATGGTCATGAGGTAATCTGAGTGTAATACAGGTCACACCAAGCATTCTGCCATGTAAGAAAGAGAAGTATCTCGTTACTGTTGACGAAATGTATGTCTACCGGCACAGTATAGTCATGTGGGTAATCTGAGTGTAATACAGGTCACACCAAGCATTCTGTCATGTAAGAAAAGAGAAGTATCTCGTTACTGTTGACGAAGTGTATGTCTACCGGCACAGTATGGTCATGAGGTAATCTGAGTGTAATACAGGTCACACCAAGCATTCTGCCATGTAAGAAAGAGAAGTATCTTGTTACTGTTGACGAAATGTATGTCTACCGGCACAGTATAGTCATGAGGTAATCTGAGTGTAATACAGGTCACACCAAGAATTCTGTCATGTTAGAAAGAGAAGTATCTCGTTACTGTTGACGAAGTGTATATCTACCGGTACAGTATGGAGATGAGGTAATCTGAGTGTAATACAGGTCACACCAAGCATTCTGTCATGTTAGAAAGAGAAGTATCTCGTTACTGTTGACAAAGTGTATGTCTACCGGTACAGTATGGTCATGAGGTAATCTGAGTGTAATACAGGTCACACCAAGCATTCTGTCATGTTAGAAAGAGAAGTATCTCGTTACTGTTGACGAAGTGTATGTCTACCGGCACAGTATGGTCATGAGGTAATCTGAGTGTAATACAGGTCACACCAAGCATTCTGTCATGTTAGAAAGAGAAGTATCTCGTTACTGTTGACAAAGTGTATGTCTACCGGTACAGTATGGTCATGAGGTAATCTGAGTGTAATACAGGTCACACCAAGCATTCTGTCATGTTAGAAAGAGAAGTATCTCGTTACTGTTGACGAAGTGTATGTCTACCGGTACAGTATGGTCATGAGGTAATCTGAGTGTAATACAGGTCACACCAAGCATTCTGTCATGTTAGAAAGAGAAGTATATCGTTACTGTTGACGAAGTGTATGTCTACCGGCACAGTATGGTCATGAGGTAATCTGAGTGTCGCGAGCTCGACGTGGGTCCGTTATAATAAGACGGTTAATCCACTATTCATTTATAAAAGTGTGACCTAAGAACTGGCGCTGGGTAGTGAAGACTACTGGCTTTTCTTCTAGTCTCATACTACTAAATGAGGGAAGGCTAGTGCAGACAGCCCTCCTGTATTTTTCAACGAAATTCAAAAATCAAACAAACAAAATATCTTCCTGCTTCGGGACAGAAAAAAATGAACTATACAGCCTGTACAAAACGTACATTCTAACGAGTTTACGGTTGTTTTGTGTTATAACTATAATAAATGGGGAAAATATGTAGATCAATGTTGTATACTTAAAGTCTGATATATAGGATCGAACACATCGCTGACGACTACGTTCACTTTTTTCCTCCTCGAACATTATGATGTGACGATCAGCTGAACTGATTTTGGTTAAAACAAATAAATTCTATGTTTGTTGTTTGGAGTATGAACATTTTCAACCAAATTCACCTCACATGTCATCACACAGAGATATGACTGTTTCTTTATGACAAATATTCATGATTTACTGGATCATGTTTCTATACACATACTCTGCTTACCAAAATCTTAAGGCCAATGAACATAAAAAATGCATTTTTCTTTGTTAGACTCAACCACTTATTTGAGAAGAGCTTAGAAAGATGTAAATGAGGAAAGAGAAAATAAAATAAAAAACGTTTTTTAGCATTTAATATGGAAAATGTAGACACTATGAAATTAGCCTAAATACTTGCTAGTTAAAAGTTTCAAGATCATACTGAAACAGAAGCGTTAATCGGTAAACGTGACAGAAATTTGGTAATTTGTGTTCAAAAGCATTATCGTTATCAACATCACCCACTGACATTTCCTATGTTACATGGCAAAGGCTAAAGTTGACAGAATTTGAACGTAGCAGAATTGTCGAGCTGCAAAAGCAAGATCTCTTTCAGCGTGCCATCGCTGGTAAAGTTGGAGCGTAGTAAAAACTGCTGTTGCAAATTTCTTAAAGGATCCTGAAGAATACGGAACGAGAATTTCAAGTGGTCGGCCCAAGAAAGTTTCGCCGGCGTTGATCAGGAGGATTCGACAGGTTGTCCGGCAAGACACCTGGCGATCGTCGAATCAGATTAAGGTACTTACGGACGCAGAATGCAGCTGAAGAACAATAAAAAGGGTATCGGCGAGAGGAGGGCGTTGAAAACCTAAGTAAACGTATCTAAAGCCCTTACTCCTTTCACACCACAGGAAGCAGCTCAGTTAAACTTTGCTGAGAAGCACCAAACATGAGACATAGAAAAGTGGACGAAGGTTTTGTTCTCTGATGAGACAAAATTTAACCAGGATGGTTCAGATGGCTTTCAACATTACTGGCACGATGGATATCCCACCAGAGAGACATTTTTACACGACACAGTAGAGGAGGTTCCACCATGATCTGAGGTGTTT
>NC_134833.1:13768002-13869168 GCF_004210375.1 Tachypleus tridentatus
GTGAAATTCCATGAACGTAAGACGATTTAACGCTTTCTCCAGCTGGATTAATCATCATACTACAATTCCACTAAGAATGAAAGGGGTGTGTATCTTCAAGGACAGATTAGGTGTGTAGTACTTTAACCACTAGGTTAGATAGTAGGTTAGATAAGTCTGTTATCAATTATTTGTTTAACTTCATCAATTGAAATTCCGACGCGTCTATCTCTCATCTCTGTTCCTTGATTTATGTTAAAATATTCCTGCTTATACGTAAAGGGACGTTAAAAGTGAAGACATATTTTTCTTAGCGTTTCTTTTTCTTAATCCTTCGCGGTGAGTTTCGTTATTCATTCAGGAAAAGATAAATGAAAAAAAAAGTCGGAAAATTAGCTAGTTTTTGGTTTTTTAAACTAATCCCTAAATCTCCTTTAAGCACGTGCCAGTATACATTAACCGTGTAACTTATCGGCTGGCCACATAGAAAAATTGTTGGAAAACGAGATATTTTAAGCAGTTTAACCTTTGTACCACTACGCTGAATCATTTGTCTTGATTTATGATTAATTTCGTAAATTGTTCTGTTATATAAAGTTCCCACATGAGAATAAAACGTGTCCCACTAGTTAACTTAATTATTCCAGTCCGTAAGTCCTCATATACAATGAGACAAACATAGAACGTGTCTTTGAAGATGTGTCCATTCTTCCCCGGATGTTAAATTGACTAGATCTTCAGATGACCGGTTAATTTGTTATTACAATAACATCATGGACAGATGATCTACATTATTTAACCATATATAAGCTCTCTCCCACATTTGTTATGAATCAACATGGAAAAGAAATGTGACTCAACCAAACTGCGTCATGGACAGACCGTACGAGGCCAGTTAATAGGTGCTTCAGTCACCTAACTGACACAACTCCTTGTGTTGTTGTTTTTTTGCAAGATGAACAGCGTCAAAGGTTATTACACCGAATCAGATATCGCATACGATTCATCAGGTCAATATATCAGTGAATGGAAGATCATCACAAGTAAACACGTCTCTCATGTTTTACATCAAGCTATGTCCATGTTTTACATTAAGCTATGTCCTCAACGAATGGAATCTAATTCTATAGTATATTTTCTAAAAAAATTGCATATCCTCTAATATAAGTAAACTGAAGCAGTATCACAGTTAAAGTAAATATTAATTTCATTTTTTCCATAAGTTACTTAGCGCAACGACTATCTCACAAAAGCCTGTATAAGTTTGGCCTTGTGTCACTCCCTGGGGTGAAGCAGATTCTCTCCACAAAATTACCTTCAACGTGTGTTTAGACCTCTATTGAGCATTCAGAACTTTTTCATGTTTAAAAATTGAATCCATCTTTTTCAACACTTACGTGTCATTTACGAATTTTGCTGCTCAACGTGTGGAGCGCTTGTGTCGGTTCGACTGTGAGAATAATGCGAGATCATTTAAAATGATACTTTAACATTAAGTTCAAGGACATTTTAAGCCTTGTTCGACATGTACTAAGAAAATGTGATTTTTTACCCCAAATATATTTCATGTGTTGGTAAAACCGAAGACGAGACTATGCAAGAAACCTCTTGTAATGTCTCAACTTTTGGCTATCTGATGAATGTATGTGTGCCTCAATATGACACCTGACGAATATAAGTGCACCTAAATATGATACCTGACGAATGCAAGTGTGCCTGAATATGATACCTGATGAATACAAGTGTGCCTGAATATGATACCTGACGAATACAAGTATGCCTGAATATGATACCTGACGAATACAAGTGTGCCTGAATATGATACCTAACTAATATAAATGTGCCTGAATATAACACCTGACGAATATAAGTGTGCCTGAATATAACATCAGTTTAACAAACAAAAAAGAATCAAACATTATTAAGCTGCTTCTATTCTTTAGTTCAATCTCTATAAAACTAAAGTGTATTTCACCATCACAACTTAATTATTGCAATGTATAATGTTCCGAGACAAGACTAAAAGTACCTCACCATTATTTCTTAGGTCAGTTATTACACTCCGTAACGTTTGAAGATGGGACTGAAACACGTACTACTGTTATGATTAAGTTAATCTACTTATAATACCTTTGTTACCTTGGTTCACTATTACAGTTCCTACATAATAAGTGTATGAAAAGTAACGTTGTCTCTCTGTCTAGTATCAGAAACTATTGTGAGAAATTGGTGAAACCTGTTTCAGTTAAATTTGGAAGACGAATTGATGTCAATTATCCATTTCGATTTTATCGCTTTTATACCACAAATGAGAACCAAACTTGGCAGAAATGTTGGTAATAAAATATTTGATCTTGACACAAACGAAGGGCTTGTTGCTCCTTATTCAGATATTTATTTTTTTCAATCGGACAAACAGTTCGTGTTCAACGGTTCAAAATAATGGAAGAGGAAGGCCCATGCCCTCATTCGCACCATTACTTTTTAAACCCGGTATGGCCAGATGGATGGGTAAACACGTTCAAATAATTCACTATTTGGTCCATTAGATGAACGTTTTAGAAGACTCCCGAGCCTAAACGTACAATACACATTAATTAGATTGTCGATCAATGGGGTTTTTTTCCCATCTCTTCGTACTGAAAGCAGCAATTCGGAGAACGGAAATTAAAAATCGTATTATCGAAGCTAGCCCCTCTTTCACCTTCCAGTCAATATTTCTGTGCAGGGAAACAATTGGTGACATCTCAACAGATGGGATCTCAACAAACGTAATCCCTGTCGCTCAAAATAAGATCGAATTTGGAGACTATGCCATGCTTTCAGGGTCCTACAACACAGCTAGGATATAGGAAAAGAAATCGCGTTAGCTGTGTAGCTCTTCAATTCTAACTAACGCGTATTAGAACTTTCGTATATAACGAGTTGTTTTCTTTTTACTCATAAAGTCCTCGGTACAAACCTTCTAAAGCTCAAAAAACATGAACACGTAAACTGATTTTTTCGTCAAACTTCAAAAAAATTAATTAAGTATTCAGATTTGACAGAATATCAATCAAACGAAAGAAGAAGAAAAATGAAACTAACGTAATGGCGTGTTTTGTTTTTTTTTGGCGAAAAGTTTTATTAATATTTTCTCTATTTTGTTGAAGATTTTTTTTCGTAATCTAATATTAAAAATATGACGATAGAATCTACTTCTCGTGTTTACATTAATATTATAAGAAGGGAGTCCGTTAAATACTTAGATGTTGCAGTCGAGCTAAATGTCATTTAATTTGGGGTAAAAGTGGCTTCCGTTTCTAAAAGTATTATTTTAAGTGACTTTATTATTTTCTTTTATTTTCTTATTATTTTCTTGCTATAAATTTAATATATATACTTGTGCTATGCCCCCCCCCACTGGCAAAACAATAAGTTTGTTTTCGAGAAAAGCCTCAACGGTTTCTCTGCTGTACTCAATCCAAGGAATAGAACCCAAGATTTCAGCATTGTAAATCCACACTCCTAAGACTGTTAGCTTATAGCGTTTAAAACCAGGTTTCAATAATTTTGGCAGGCACAGCACAAACAGTTCATTGTGCAGCTTTGTACTTAACTACAAACAAATGAAACGTACTATGATATAAAATGCTTTTATATTTCAAAACACCAACTGTTTCTTTTGAGCTTAATATTTAATACTGAATTTGAAAGCATATATATTCACTTTTTTTCTGTAAACCCTGTCCCCTCCGGTGGGACACCGGTAAGTTCTCGGATTTACAATGCTAAAATCAGAGGTTTGATTCTCCTCGGTAGACACAGCAGATAGCCTGATATGGCTTTGATATAAGAAAACATACATCTAACAACCCTATAAATAAATATTAATTAATTTTACATAACCATTATGAAGAGTATTGTTTGCTTAACAGTTTCGGCTCTTATTTTCACAAATTATTCGCAGTTAGAAACAGTTTCCTTTCACCATGCTTTCCGTAACCTGGTACAGCAACACAAGTTATGCCTGAAGAGGGCTTTACGACATATGAAATTGTTTATCAGTTTTGCTATTATCTGGATTTGATCTCATGGATACTGAATATCTTTCATACCAGACCGAGCGTGGCCTATCGTGTCAAGCTGCAGAACGAAGGGTCTCAAGTTCGAGACGTCATATCACTGAACACGCTCTGCTCGTGCAGCTCTGTACGCATTCTGAAAATGACAGTCAACTTCAATACTCGTTTCAAAGCCCTTGTGAAGTCAGGTACTACTGGATACCTCCCCTCCCTCTCGGTCAGAAATTCAAAAGACGCCAATACTCAAACCCTAACAACGCTTTATTCAAGCAGGCTAAAGAACCTTTTGTTGTAATAAAGTACAGGTATGTTTTAGGCTCAGCATGGCCAGGTGGTTAAGGCACTCGACTCGTAATCTGAGGGTCGTGGGTTCGAATCTCCGTCACACCAAACATACTCGCCCTTTTAGTCGTGGGGTCATTATGAGTGTGACGGACAATCCCACTATTCGTTGGTAAAACAGTAATCCAACAGTTGGCGGTGAGTGGTGTTGACTAGCTACCTTCCCTCTAGACTTACACCGCTAAATTAGGGATGGGTAGCGCGGAGGGCCCTCGTGTATCTTTGTGCGAAAATCAAAACAAAACAAACTAAACAGGTGTGTTTATAATTTATATCTAAAAGTTGTACATTTAATGTAAGTGATCCAGATAAGCTGGATATCTGTAGTCTCACAACATCTAGTTATCCACAAGAAATAAGTTACTAAAAATAACACCGTTGTAATTTTTTTTTCTGCTGTCCAGTGAACTTAAAGAAATAAGCTCCAAGTGAGTTGATTAAATTGCAGTATTTCTAACCAAAAAAATTAAAAACGTGTACCTCTTTACCTTCTTCTCCAGCTCTCTCAAATTCCAAATATATCGACGCTGATTAACAAAGAGAGGCGAAGACTGGAAATCATTTTACTTAGTCGACAACCAGATAAGCATGTTAACGTACTGAGTGACACGAAGACGAAAAACGCACACTTGAATTATTTCTTTCGCTTCCTCGTTAATTTCGAACGGCTATAGTTAATCATTTGATTATGACAAGCTGCGTCTACATAATGTTAACTTCTTTTCAGGTCGTATGTTTTCGTTCTCTTCTCGTGAGGTTTAAGATAGAACTTTTTTTAAAAAAAGTAAACAGTTTAAACGGCTAGCATAACGTTTTACCATTTATTCAAAACATATTACATCGAGTTATAAGAGACAGCCCGTTACGAATTGTTGAAACAGATAGACATCCATTAGATATAGTTGAGAGTTAGAATAGAATAGACATCCATTAGATATAGTTGAGAGTTAGAATGGAATAGATATCAATTATATATAGTTGAGAGTTAGAATGGAATAGATATCAATTAGATATAGTTGAGAGTTAAATAGAATAGACACCAATTAGATATAGTTGTGAGAGTTAGAATAGAATAGACATCCATTAAATATAGTTGAAAGTTAAATAGAATAGACATCCATTAGATATAGTTGAGAGTTAGAATGGAATAGATATCAATTAGATATAGTTGTGAGAGTTAGAATAGAATAGACATCCATTGGATATAGTTGAGAGTTAGAATGGAATAGATATCAATTATATATAGTTGAGAGTTAAATAGAATAGACACCAATTAGATATAGTTGTGAGAGTTAGAATAGAATAGATATCCATTAAATATAGTTGAAAGTTAAATAGAATAGACATCCATTAGATATAGTTGAGAGTTAGAATGGAATAGATATCAATTAAATATAGTTGTGAGAGTTAGAATAGAATAGACATCCATTAGATATAGTTGTGAGAGTTAGAATAGAATAGACATCCATTAGATATAGTTGAAAGTTAAATAGAATAGACATCCATTAGATATAGTTGAGAGTTAGAATGGAATAGACACCAATTAGATATAGTTGTGAGAGTTAGAATAGAATAGACATCCATTAGATATAGTTGAAAGTTAAATAGAATAGACATCCATTAGATATAGTTGAGAGTTAGAATGGAATAGATATCAATTAGATATAGTTGTGAGAGTTAGAATAGAATAGACATCCATTAGATATAGTTGAGAGTTAGAATGGAATAGATATCAATTATATATAGTTGAGAGTTAAATAGAATAGACACCAATTAGATATAGTTGTGAGAGTTAGAATAGAATAGACATCCATTAAATATAGTTGAAAGTTAAATAGAATAGACATCCATTAGATATAGTTGAGAGTTAGAATGGAATAGATATCAATTAGATATAGTTGTGAGAGTTAGAATAGAATAGACATCCATTAGATATAGTTGTGAGAGTTAGAATATAATAGACATCCATTAGATATAGTTGAGAGTTAAATAGAATAGACACCAATTAGATATAGTTGTGAGAGTTAGAATAGAATAGATATCCATTAGATATAGTTGAGAGTTGGAATGGAATAGACATCCATTAGATATAGTTGTGAGAGTTAGAATAGAATAGACATCCATTAGATATAGTAGAGAGTTGGAATGGAATAGATATCAATTAGATATAGTTGTGAGAGATAGAATAGACTAGGCGTCCATTAAAAATACATTGGAAGAGTGGCTGTTCTTTGTTTAGTCTTTGTTTTTACACATAAAGTTGAGCGGTAGGTTATCTATGCTGTGTGCGTAGGTGGGATCCAATCACGAATCTGAAAGTTATAAACCCTGAAGCTTAGTATAGATCCACCGAGTTACAATATCCATGTTTTGATATTAGCCCAAGTTGCCAGTAAGTTTTATCACCTACCTATGGACTCAGTTGTTTGTCTTAAGTTAGGTTATATATTACAATTAAACGTTTTTGTGGAAATATTTATTTGGATTTAAATAAGTGTTGGCATGAACTTATTACAGTCATACAAGCAATGCCACATTGAAAAGTTTCTGTATTTTTATTTAAGGGTTTTCAAATGAAAATCTATGACACACTATTTTTTTTCATGTGTTAATATAAAGTTTATCTATTATTCCTGAAGTGTTGCTGTTATTCTTGGTCATAATGTATTTTGAACTTTAACCAATGAAACTTAAAATATAAAAATATAAACGCAACATTTAAAAACCAAACACCTAAAGTATAAAAACAAATAGAAATACTTAAAGTTTACAGCTGGACGATTAATTAATCAGCTTGTCTATAAGTTTATTCGTCAATGTATTTGTAAAGCACAATGGAACAGACAACAGTAACTATGAAGGCTTATAACGCCACAAAACGAGTTTCGATTCCAATGGTGGGCAGATCACAGATAGCCCATTGTATAGTTTCGTGTTTAAATACAAACATAATAACTCTTATGATGGCTCCGACAGGATAAGTTTGTTTGTTTATTTCAAGTCCGCTTTATATTTCAGCTCGTTTTATTCTTACCTTTAACATCAGTCCGCTAATGCAGTAAGAAAATCAGTGCTTTTCACTCGATAAATACCAATAGCACAATAACAGTTAGTAAAACCACACACAGTAAATGGAACAAGCTATCAGAAGATGTAGTTCTCTGACGACACAAAGGCAAACTTACACAGTTACAAAGCTAAAATTCGGCGTCCCATTATCCGCAATGGACTGAGCAGTTAGCCAAACGTGGCTTTGTTTTGTTTAATTATTTGTTTTGAATTTTGCGCAAAGCTACATGACGGCTATCTGCGCTAGTCGTCCTTACTTTAGCAGTCTAAGACTAGGGGAAAGATATCCACTATTCACCAACCACCGCCATATCTTGAGCTACACCTTTACGAACGAATAGTGGGATCAGCCCCAAATAATGACGCCCCCACAGCTGAAAGGGTGAGCATCTTTGGTGTGAGAGGTATTCGACTCTCAGACTTAGAGTCGAATGCCCTAACCACCTGGCCATGCCGGGCTGACTTTGTTCTGAAACAAACAAACAAAATACTTCAAAATAGAGAACCGGTTTCGACACATTCGTGTGTCCTCTCACTTTAACGTTAAGTGAATTTAACACTAGATATTTGTTATTATTATTATTTATTTCCACTTTAACTGCCGTCATGCAGTAGACTAGTCTTACTATTCGCTGTGTGGATCGGCCAATTCTCGCCTTAACAGAGGTAACCACAGTAATCATTTTAAGAATTTATAATCAGTAGTAAAGAGTATCTTATAACTAGTTCCGGCAAGGTTTAGGGTCCAATACCAGAGCTCAACAAGCGGGCTAAGAAACAAGAGCACTGTGCGAGATGATTTTATCTCTATTGTAGGAGGAACTCTATCAGCACGCTATTGTTTATTATATTGTTAATATTGAGAAAGTCTATAAGCATGTTATTGATTATTATATTCTTAATATTGAGAAAGTCTATTAGCATTTTATTGGTTATTATATTGTTAATGTTAAGAAAATCTATCAGCATGTTATTGGTTATTATAATGTTAACATTGAGAAAGCATATCAGTATGTTGTTGGTCATGATACTGCTATTATTGAGAAAGTCTCTTAGCATTTTATTAGTTATTATATTGTTAATATTAATAAGGCATATCAGTAGGCTGTTGTTCATGATATAGTTATAATTGAGAAAATCTATTACCATGTTATTGGATATTATATTTTTAATATTGAGGAAGTCTATCAGCCTGTTACTGGTTATTATATTGTTAATAATGAGAAAGTCTATTAGCATGATATTGGTTATTATATTGTTAATATTGGGAAAGCATATCAGTATGTTGTTGGTCATGATATTGTTATTATTCAGAAAGTCTATTAGCATGTTATTGGTTATTATGTTGTTAATATTGAGAAAATCTATCACACGTGATTGGTTATTATATTGTTAATATTAAGAAACTAAGAGCAAGTTATTAGTTATTATATTGTTAATATTAATAAGGCATATCAGTAGGCTGTTGTTCATGATATAGTTATAATTGAGAAAATCTATTACCATGTTATTGGATATTATATTGTTAATATTGAGGAAGTCTATCAGCATGTTACTGGTTATTATATTGTTAATATTGAGAATGTCTATAAGCATGTTATAGGTTATAATATTGTTAATATTGAGAAAGCATATCAGTATGTTGTTGGTCATGATATTGTTAATATTTATAAAGTCTAATGGCATGTTATTTGTGATTATATTATTAATATTCAGAAAGCATATCAGTATGTTGTTGGTCATAATATTGTTATTATTGAGTAAGTTTATTAGCATGTTATCGGTTATTATATTGTTAACATTGAGAAAGTCTAACAGCATGTTATTGGTTATTATATTGTTAATATTGAGAAAGTATATTAGCATGTTATTAATTATTATATTGTTACTATTGATAAAGTTTATTAGCATATTATTAATTATTATATTGTTTATATTCAGAAAGACTATTTGCATGTTTTTGGTTATTGTATTGTTAATTTTGAGAAAGGATATCAGTATGTTGTTGGTCATGATATTGTTTTTATTGACAAAGTGTATTAGCATGTTATTGGTTATCATATTGTTAATATTGAGGAAGTCTATTAGAATCTGTTTAGTTATTATATTGTTAATATTAAGAAAGCCTATCAGCATATTATTGGATATCATATTGTTAATATTCAGAAAACATGTCAGTATGTTGTTGGTCATGATATTGGTCATATTGAGAAAATCGAACAACATGTTATTCGTTTTTATATTGTTAATATTGAGAAAGCATATCAGAATATTGTTGGTCATGATATTGTTAATATTGAGAAAGTCTTTTAGAATGTTATTCGTTATTACATTTTTAATATTGAGAATGTATATCACCATGACATTGGTTATTATATTATTAATATTGAGAAAGTCTATTTGCATGTTATTAGTTACTATTCTGTTAATATTAAGGAAGTCTATCACCATGACATTTGTTATTATATTTTTAATATTGAGATAGTTTATCAGCATTTTGTTGGTTATAATATTGTTAATATTGAGAAAGTCTATTAATGTGTTATTGGTTATTACATTGTTAATATTGAAAAAGTTAATCAGCATATTATTGGTTATTATATTGTTAATATTGGGAAACTATATCAGTATGTTGTTCGTCATGATATTTTAATATTGAAAAAGGCTCTCAACATGTTATTGTTTACTACATTGTTAATATTCAGAAAGTCCATTAGCATGTTATTGGATATCATATTGTTAATATTCAGAAAGCATGTTATTGGTTATTATATTTTTAATATTGAGAATGTCTAACGGCGTATTGTTGGATATAATATTGTTAATACTCAGACAGCATATCAGTATGTTGTTGGTCATAATATAGGTCATATTGAGAAAGACGAACAGCATGTTATTGGTTTTTATATTGTTATTATTGAGAATGACTATTAGCATGATATTGGTTATTATATTTTTAAGATTGAGAAAGTACATCAGTATTTTATTGGTTATAATATTGTTAATATTGCGAAAGACTATCAGCATGTTATTATTTATTATATTCTTAATATTTAGAAAGTCTATTAGCATGTTATTGGATATCATATTGTTCATATTCAGAAAGAAAATCAGTATGTTGTTCATCATGATATTGGTAATACTGAGGAAATCTGACAGCATGTTATTAGTTATTATATTGTTAACATTAAGAATATCTATCAGCGTGCTATTGGTTAGTATACTGTTAATATTTAGAAAATTTATCAGCGCGATATTCGTTATTATATTGTTAACATTGAAAAAGTATAACAGCATGTTATTGGTTATTATATTGTTAATATTGAGAAAGTCTAACAGCATGATATTGTTTATTATATTGTTAATATTGAGAAAGTCTATTAGGATGTTATTGATTATTATACTTTTACTGTTGAGAAAGTCCTTTACCATGTTAGTGGTTATTATATTCTTAATATTGAGAATGTCTATTAGAATGTTATTGGCTATTTCAATGTTAATATTGAGAAAGCAATCAGTATGTTCTTGGTCATGATATTGTTAATATTGAAAAAGTCTATTAGCGTGTCAATGGTCATTATAATATTAATATTGAGAAAGGATATCAGTATATTGTTGATCATGATATTGTTATTATTGAGAAAGTTTCTTAGAGTTTTATTAATTATAATATTGTTAATATTGAAAAAGTCTATTAGCATGTTATTGGTTATTACGAGGTCTGTTAAAAAAATACGGGGACTGTTTGAATTGCGCGGCTCCAGTTGGTTCCAGGAGTATCCGCTTGGTGTCACTAGGTTCGCACAGATCAGCTGATTACGACGCTTTTTTCCGATTGCAGATATCTTCATTTGTGTATTAGCTACGCCGTTTTAAGTGAAGTGCGATTTTTTCGTTTGGCGAATTTCAGAATGAATGACCTGAAGGAGCAACGACTTTCTGTGAAATTTTGTGTTAAACTTGGAAAATCTGCGACTGAAACTTTTGCTATGCTTAACACGGCTTACGGTGATGTTGCTATGAAGCGTACGGCATGTTTCAAGTGGCATGAACGTTTTAAGGATGGTCGACAGTCCGTTGAAGATGATGAGCGTCCTGGACGTCCTTCCACGTCAACTGACGACCCACACGTCGACAAAATCAACACCCTGGTGCGGGCAAATCGATGTCTAACTGTCAGGGAGCTTGCTGATGAGTGTGGGATATCAGTTGGATCTTGTTACGAGATTTTGACCGAAGAATTGAAGATGCACCGCGTTGCTCGACATTTGTGCCACGCCTGATGACGGACGAACAAAAAGCTCATCGCGTCCAGGTTTGTCAGGAACTGCTTGATCGTTCAGAAGAAGATGAAAACTTCTTGTCAAGGATCATAACAGGTGATGAATCATGGATTTATGGTTATGACATTAAATTGAAGGTCCAATCGTCCCAGTGGATGGGTGAAACTTCCCCCAGACCCAAAAAAGCTCGCCAAGTTCGATCCAAGGTCAAGGTGATGCTGATAGTTTTCTTCCACGTGCTGTTCACCACGAGTACCTCTCCGAAAGCTCCACAGTGAACCATTGAAGTTCTGAAACGTCTGACGGACGCCATCCGTCGCAAAAGGCCAGAAATGTGGAGGAGTGGCGACTGGTTTTTCCATCAGGACAACGCTCCAGCCCATTCAGCCCTCAGAACTCGTGAGTTTTTGGACAACACTCGATCACTGTTCTTCCCCACCCCCTGCTCACCTGATCTAGCTCCTTGCGATTTTTTCTTGTTCCCCAAACTCAAAAGATCCTTGAAAGGAAGAAGATTTGAGACGATTCCCGAGATTAAGGCAAATGCGACGAAAGAGCTAGAGGACATTACAAAAGAAGCGTACCAGGACTGTTTCAACAAGTAAAAACACCGTTGGGATAAGTGTGTGCGTTGGGGAGGAGAGTACTTTGAAGGGGTCCCAGACCTGTAACTTCTAAATAAAGTACATTTTGTTTTATGACGTCAGTCCGCGTATTTTTTTAACAGACCTCGTATATTGTTAATATTGAGAAAGTCTATTAGCATGTTATTGGTTATTATAATGTTAATATTGATAAAACATATCAGTATGTTGTTGGCCATGATATTGTTATTATTGAGAAAGTCTCTTAGCATGTAATTAGTTATTATATTGTTAATATTTTGAAAGCATGTCAGTATGTAGTTGGTCATGGTATTGTTATTATTGAGAAACTCTCTTAGCATGTTATTAGTTATTCTATTGTTAATATTGATAAAGCATATCAGTATGTTGTTGGTCATGATATTGTTATTATTGAGAAAGTCTCTTAGCATGTAGGCCTGGCATGGCCAAGCGCGTAAGACGTGCGACTCGTAATCCGAGGGTCGCGGGTTCGCGCCCGCGTCGCGCTAAACATGCTCGCCCTCCCAGCCGTGGAGGCGTATAATGTGACGGTCAATCCACTATTCGTTGGTAAAAGAGTAGCCCAAGAGTTGGCGGTGGGTGGTGATGACTAGCTGCCTTCCCTTTAGTCTTACACTGCTAAATTAGAGACGGCTAGCACAGATAGCCCTCGAGTAGCTTTGTGCGAAATTCCAAAACAAACAAAATAAATCTTAGCATGTAATTAGTTATTATATTGTTAATATTTTGAAAGCATGTCAGTATGTAGTTGGTCATGGTATTGTTATTATTGAGAAACTCTCTTAGCATGTTATTAGTTATTCTATTGTTAATATTGATAAAGCATATCAGTATGTTGTTGGTCATGATATATAATAGTTTTACTTGAGAAAGTCTCATAGCATGTTATTGGTTATTATAATGTTAATATTGAGAAAGTCTATAAGCATGTTATTGGAAATCATATTGTTAATATTCAGTAAGCATATCAGTTAGTAATTGGTCATGAAATTGATAATATTGAGAAAGGCTATCAGCGTGTTATTGGTTAATATATTGTTAATATTGAGAATGTCTATTAGCATGTTATTGGTTATTATATTGTTAATATTGAAAAAGCATATCAGTATCTTGTTGGTCATGATATTGTTAATATTGAGAAAACATATCAGTATGTTGTTGGTTATGATATTGTTAATATTGAGAAAGTCTACCAGCATGTTATTGGTTATTATATTGTTAACATTTAGAAAGTCTACCAGCATGTTATTGGTTCTGATATTGTTAATATTTGAAAGTCTACCAGCATGTTATTGGTTATGATATTGTTAATATTTGAAAGTCTACCAGCATGTTATTGGTTCTGATATTGTTAATATTTAGAAAGTCTACCAGCATGTTATTGGTTATTATATTGTTAATATTTAGAAAGTCTACCAGCATGTTATTGGTTCTGATATTGTCCATGGTGTTGAAAAAGAAGGACGAACATTCACTTGCAATTGTTCTTTTCATGATTATAAGAAGATTGTTTGCAACAGTTGTCATTATTACATTCCTCTTTCTGGTTTTCAACAGTTGTCATTATTACATTCCTCTTTCTGGTTTTCAACAGTTGTCATTATTACATTCCTCTTTCTGGTTTTCAACAGTTGTCATTATTACATTCCTCTCTCTTGTTTTCAACAGTTGTCATTATTACATTCCTCTCTCTGGGTTTCAACAGTTGTCATTATTACATTCCTCTCTCTGGTTTTCAACAGTTGTCATTATTACATTCCTCTCTCTGGTTTTCAACAGTTGTCATTATTACATTCCTCTCTCTGGTTTTCAACAGTTGTCATTATTACATTCCTCTCTCTGGTTTTCAACAGTTGTCATTATTACATTCCTCTCTCTGGTTTTCAACAGTTGTCATTATTACATTCCTCTCTCTGGTTTTCAACAGTTGTCATTATTACATTCCTCTCTCTGGGTTTCAACAGTTGTCATTATTACATTCCTCTCTCTGGGTTTCAACAGTTGTCATTATTACATTCCTCTCTCTGGTTTTCAACAGTTGTCATTATTACATTCCTCTCTCTGGTTTTCAACAGTTGTCATTATTACATTCCTCTCTCTGGTTTTCAACAGTTGTCACTATTACATTCCTCTCTCTGGTTGGTTATTTCTGCAAGTGCGTGAAAATTGCTAATACTGGAATGGTAGTTGTATTAGATGGTAAGTCAAAACGAGACTGTGGCATTAATGGTTGGAGAACTTCACACAGAAAACGAAGAAATTTTACAAAACTACTACTGTATAGAAGTTTGGTCATTGTTTCTCTGAAAAAGGCAAAGAAATATAAGTTACAACACTTTACAAATGTATTAAACACGACAGATTACACAAATAGGCTACGAACTTAAGAGGACTGAGATTGAAACGGATTATAAAGCAAATCAAGGTACAGACGAAAGCAGACAACAAACTTCTATCTTAAAAATACAGCAACAGAAGTAGATCTTTTGACTAGCCCAACAGAACTGGCTAAATGTGTTTGCTCTGGCTTTAAAGGTATCTTAAATATGTGTATATATATATATATATATGTCAATAAAGAACTAAAATTACAAATTAATCTGGTAATAGCTATTAAGTGTGAATTTCCAAGACTCATGCTTGAAATAGTTAAAAGTGTACTTTAAAATTTTCTAAAAATTTACTAGAATATTTAACAACTTTTCTTTGTTATTACGCATGAAACTTCGTTATGACGTGTCTGTGCTGTGCCCACCGCAATTATCGAAAAACGGATTTAAGCGAGTTACACACTCAGACTTACCCGTGAACCACCGGGTGAGGAGGGTTTACAACTTAACGGTTTGGATCTGATATTAAGAGCATACCATTATAGTTGTCGGTTATTAGAATAATTTTGGTTGCGAAACTGGAACTTTATTATGTCTTTCCTTGGAACTACTTTAAGATGGTTCAATAGTGAACTTGAATGCTTATAATGCTAAAATTTAGGGGTAATACACCATGTGTAACTTTGCGCTTAACAATAAACAAACTATCTTTTAGTTTTACCTAAAGCATTTTATCATATAGACTTAGGCCTAGCTACCGATCTTCATATGGGCTGAATACGTCGTTTTAGTTTCTTGTTCGCGATCAGTGTAATGGCAACTATCTTCGTATAGTTAATAGTTAAGTTGTAGTTTAAGTAATAAGGCAGTTCTATTACATTATATGTTGAAACTTCACATGAATGTTACTTTGAAACTTCATCAAATCATTAATTTTATTCCAATTATGATTAATTGAGACTTCGCTATTATTCTACTTAAAATCAGATACATAATCGTTATATTCGACCCAAAATAGCATTGCTTTAATTTTTAATAAGTATCAAACACTTTAAATAACCATGAACAGACAAAGTAATTGGACAAGACCAAGACAAAAAAAATATTTTTAGTAATTTTATTCCATACTTGCCCCCGCTAGTACAGCGGTAAGTCTACGGAGTTACAACACTAAAATCAAGGGTTCAATTCCCCTCGGGGGGCTCAGCAGATAGCCCGATGCGGCTTTGCTATAAAGGGCCCCGCATGGCCAAGCGTGTTAAGGCGTGCGACTTGTGATCTAAGGGTTGCGGGTTCGCATCCCCGTCGCGCCAAATATGCTCACCATTTCAGCCGTGGGGGCGTTATAATCTGACGGTCAATCCCACTATTCGTTGGTAAAAGAGTAGCCCAAGAGTTGGCGGTGGGTGGTGATGGCTAACTGTTTTCCCTCTAGTCTTACACTGCTAAATTAGGGACGGCTAGTACAGATAGCCCTCGAGTAGCTTTGTGCGAAATTCAGAAACAACAACAACCACAGTACTTATAACGTGCGTACCAAAATACATTGTTTAAAAGATGAAGCACAGTTATTAGTTTTGTTTTAAGTTATATTGAACAGTATAATGCTAATCCTAATTCGAGAATATTTTGTGTAAACTATCATCATAACAACGGTTTTTTTGTTCATCCCCATGCGAAAGTTAAAAATAAAACTCAATTTGTTTTAAATATTTAATTTGCATTAACCATTAACTTTCTTCCTTGTTCGTATGCACTTTACTTTAAATCGTTCGAATACACTATAAGTAAATACTCAGTATTACAAAAAACTGTTTTAAAAATAGTCCAATCTTCGAACCTCTGAGACTCCTCAGATCTCACAAGTTCACACATTTACCATTTTTATTGGGTTTTGTCCTAACCTAAACACCGTTACTGATAACCAGTTAAGTTCTATACTCACCTAAAGGTTTTCTTTTATGATCACAGTAAACATGAAATCCTGTATACACTATACGAGCTTCAAAGGATATCAGTGTCGCTGGTCTTCTCAAAACATGAAAATGTAGAAAGTTGACTAGTGACAAACGCAGTGAAGTACTAATGATCCTGAATGAATATAAATGTAGAAGAAATAAATAATTCCTTTAGAAACATCAGCAAAGAGTAGTTCAGTGGAGTGAAATGACCATTTATCTCTAACAATGACCAACCGTCTTTTGGATCAAATTAATTAGTTTGAAATCACTAAGTTAAACTTATACATCAAACGCCTATTGGCTAAAGTTCATTATCTATTGGTCTGTCATTATTTAGTGGTTAGAGTGTTTGACTCGCAATCTGTGGATCGTATGATCGAATCCCGTCACCGAGAACACTCGCCCTCTCAGCAGTGAGATCGTTATAATGTGACGGTCAATCCCACTATTCGTTGGTAAAAGAATAACCAAAAAGTTGGTGGAGGGTTGTACTGGTTAGCTGGCTTTTCTTTACTCTGTCGCTTCAAAATTAAGAGCAAATAGCTCTCGAATATTTCTGTAGAAATATCAGATACTAAACCAAAGAACAATAGCTGATTTACGCAATTTCGTTCAAAACAAATTTGTATTTTTAATCATAGCTAATAATGTATTCTAGTAACTAACAGAACCCTAAGATATATTGTGAAGAAGAAATCTTGCTCAAGTAAATGCAGAAAATATAGATATATCACAAGGCAACAACGCTTATGTACTAATTAGCTTTCAAAAGTGTTCTGAAATGTTATATAATTTATCTTAGTCCGCTTTCATGTGTTATTGAAAATGTTGGAAGTACATATATCAGTTACTTTAAGTTTACAGCTACAGTAACGTTGTTCTTCAGTACGGCAAATATAACAGTTTTTCTGTTACACTAGAATAGCCACAGTTAATATTAACATGTACTAGTTATGAGACAATAAAAACAGACACAGAAATCCACGTTCTTCCTGATAGATTTAGAAGCTATAGCACTTCTCTCTTGATGGACTGGCATGTCTAAATGCAGTTCTCGGTTGAAATCTATTTCCAATTATTTTACCTCCTCTTTGGCTGGCATTCGTAGGTTCATTCGTTGTTAAGGTCACAGTAAGGAATTTCTTTTGAATTTCGCACAAAGCTACTCGAGGGCTATCTGTGCTAGGTGTCCAACAGTAAAGAAAGCACGTGGTGTAGCTTTGGGCTTACTGACAAACGCACAAGTAATGTGCTGTCATTATTATATCTTCACTAATTTAGATAAGTTGTAATCTTTGTTGTATTCTACACTCACTGAAGTTAGCATTATCTCATTTTACACTTTACACTTGAAAAATTGTGTTTTGTGATATAACTATACTTTAATAAAATATAGTCTGTGATACACTTGTAATAACTGTGTGTAACATAACTACACTTAAAGAAATATAGTCTGTGATACACTTGTAATAACTGTGTGTAACATAACTATACTTTAATGAAATATAGTCTGTGATACATTTATAATAACTGTGGGTGACATAACTATACTTTAATGAAATATAGTCTGTGATACATTTGTAATAACTGTGGGTGACATAACTATACTTTAATGAAATATAGTCTGTGATACATTTGTAATAACTGTGGGTGACATAACTATACTTTAATGAAATATAGTCTGTGATACATTTGTAATAACTGTGGGTGACATAACTATACTTTAATGAAATATAGTCTGTGATACATTTGTAATAACTGTGTGTGACATAACTATACTTTAGTGAAATATAGTCTGTGATACATTTGTAATAACTGTGGGTGACATAAATATACTTTAATGAAATATAGTCTGTGATACATTTGTAATAACTGTGGGTGACATAACTATACTTTAGTGAAATATAGTCTGTGATACATTTGTAATAACTGTGGGTGACATAACTATACTTTAGTGAAATATAGTCTGCGATACATTTATCATAACTGTGGGTGACATAACTATATTTGAATGAAATACAGTCTGTGATACACTTGTAAAGTCAATTATGTGTTGAATGATAAAACAACCGACAACAAACAACAATTTTCAGTAATACGAATAAAAGAGAAAAGTAACATATATAAACTTTCATCTTTGTATATTTCATGAACTGTATTTTTCTATAAAATTCGATAGAGATTTTTGTCGTGCCATAAAAAATATAATCACAATACATTTTATTTACTAATAATTTCTACTTCACATCACGGATAATAACTTTTGTTTCTGAGCATAATTTATTAGAAGATTAGGCACGTTATAAGACATGACCGATATTAACCACTTTGAATTAGAAAGTTTCAAATAAACAGATTTGAACAAGATTATACGAACAGGATAAAAAACAAACAAATGATTTGGTTTGAGAGACAAAAGTAAATATAGAATAGAAACAAAGATCATATTTTTCAAGCCAAGGCCTGCGATGCCACTCTACATTTAGTTTTTTGACATTTCAAGATATAAAAAGTCGCGAAAAGATCAGACAGTTTCATTTTTTATCAGAAGCCTAACACTTTGATAAGTAACCTCCTTATACGAAACCAACAGTAGCACAATATTAGACTCATTAACCGAAACTAAACAATGTTACTCCAGCAGAGTTAGACCCGGCATGGCCAGGTGGTTAGGGGTCGCAGGTTCGAATCGCCGTCATACCACACATACTCACCCTTTCAGCCGTAGGAACGTTATAATGTGACTATCAATCCCACTATTCGTTGGTGAAAGAGTAGCCCAAGAGTTGGTGGTGGGTGGTGATAACTAACTACCTTTCCTTTAGTCTTACACTAGTAAATTAGGGACGGCTAGTGCAGATATCCATCGTGTAGCTTTGCGTAAAATTCAAAAACAAACAGATGGTTAACAGGTATTCATCTGACAACATCGGGTTATCTGCTGAGTCCACCGAGGTGAATCGAACTCCTGATTTTAGCAGGAGACTGACAAAATGTGAAGTTTAGGTTTTCACCAGGATAAAAGTCCAGTTCTGTAGCGCTATTAGCATACTGTTTTTACTTGGATAAATGTCCAGTACGGTTAGAAGTGAGTCACACATAAATTTGTGTTTAAGATATTTCTATTTATGGGCTGTTGATATCATACACGTTACATACTGTGCAGTATTCGGTTCTTACTTTATAAAACTGAATCCGTGTGTGGTTTAGGGTTGAGACTTCTTTTATTTGACTTTAACAAATGATAAAGATGTAGTAAGTGGGAGTTTCACTTCTTTTGTGTAAACGTCCGAATCAACTTTCCAGTTCAACTTAAAAGTGAAAAGTTTTGTTTTGAATTTCGCGCAAAGCCACGCGAGAGCTATCTGTGCCAGCCGTCCCTAATTTAGCAGTGTAAGACTAGAGGGAAGGTAGCTAGTCATTACCACCCACCGCCAACTCTTGGGCTACTCTTTTAACAACGAATAGTGGGATTGACCGTCACATTATAACGCCCATACGGCTGAATGGGGCATGTTGGATGTGACGGGTATTCGAAACCGCGACCCTCAAAGTACGAGTCGAGTGCTTTAACCACCTGGCCATGCTGGGCCAAAAGTGAAGAGAAGATTTTCAGTATTCTAGGCCTCATGATATGATTTGCTGACGATGCGGTTTATACAAATAAGAAAGGCACTTTTGAAATGTTTTCAATTGGTTATTTATTCCACCACATAAAAAAGAACATATTTGTTGCTAAACACAATGTTACAAAACTGGCTATCTGTGCCCTGCTTACGGCGAATATTGGAACCCGATTTCAAGCGTTATGAAACTTCAGATTAAGCCAGCGGAGAATAAATCGTGTTGAAATCGTTACAATCTGTCATTGTGAGATGTAAAGGTTTGTACAAAACTATCCGAAAGAAAAAAAAAAGATATTGTAAAATATACATGTGTATATTTGTAAGGTGGTGTCCCTTAGCAACCGTGACACGCCAGACTTTCACTGCATGATTTTTATCGTACGTTCTCCCAAATCGTAAACTATAGTGTTAGAGGAAGGAATATAAAGAAACATTTGTAAACGTATTTCATCATCTCACGGGTTCAGTCAAATACTTCAGACGTTTTCGAGTGTTTGTTAACTCATAAATGGCATACTTAACTTTCTAGAAGATATATGGCGAACGTCTGTTCGCTGCTTGTTCATCGTCATGCACAAACCACTGACGTGTTTTGCTATTATATTTCTTCAATCCATTCACCAGACTTCATTTTGTGATCTTATAAGTTTGTTCTTGTGCGTTGCAACGGCTCGTGTCCAGCAAGACTAAAAACAACTGGGATTCAACGTGTAATACTGCAATGAATTACGCAATTCATTTTTGTTTACTGTCAATACAAATACGTAACTGTAAAAAGACAATTCCACCGCATACGGTTTTCGCATAATCTGTTTTTCTCATTCGAAGCAGTCTCCTTATGGGACAGAGGTAAGTTTAGGGACTTACAACGCTAAAACCTAGGGCTCGATTCTCCGCGGTTGGCACAGAAAATAGCCCAGTGTGGCTTTGCTCTTAACAACAAACACCCTGCTTTAAAGAACTTGAAACTAGCAGATGTTTGAAGGTTTGTAAGGAAACCGTTATGCGAGTACCTGGCTTAAACCGTAATATTTAAGCTTACAGCAGTATTGTTTTGAATTTTTATCACCGTATAAAGAAATAGGTTTCAATTATTGTTTGTTTGCTTTTTTGCTTTATTGTTAAGTCCAAAACTGTTCAAGGAAATATACGTATGCTGTTTCTATCACAGGTCTCTAAACCTGGTTTCAGCATTAAATGATTAAAGACTTATCTTGAGCCAACTTGGGGGAGGGCGGTTTGAATTACCTCTGTCATTTTAAAAACGGGTTGTTAGGTAATATTAATTAAAATACAGTTTGTAAGGACATAATAATTGCAAAGTATCTAACACCTTCTCTGTAAAGACCTCAAGTTAGCAAGCTTACAATATTAAAAAATCTGGTTTCAATACTCGTTGTGGGCAGAATACAGATAACCTATTGTGTAGCTTTGTACTAAAAAGAAACAAAATAAATACCTCTGTCAAACATTTTTATCTGTGCCATATATACATGATAATATACAGTAAAAACCTGAATTTCATTCTAATCAAGCACATCATTAGTATAAATAGTTATATATATATAGTTAAAATATCTATCTGATCGAAAGACGTTCTCGTACTTTTTACGGGAAATACTTAAAACGTTTCCCGTGATTTTACAATTCAATGCGCCATCTATCGCACACGTTAGAGAGAATATCGAACTGACGTCCTCAGTACAATTAAGTGGTGGTTACTTGGACTGAAAAACGTTTAGTCCTCAGCTTTTAACTAACATAAACATGGATTACCGTACCGAAAACAACAGAAAGTACTAAACGTTATGTGATACATATTCCAAGTAACTTCAAAATACATAATGTATTTTCATTCGAAATGAAGTTGGGTATATATTTTGAGTACCACAAAT
The DNA here is from genome assembly GCF_004210375.1 of Tachypleus tridentatus. Classification (NCBI taxonomy): domain Eukaryota; kingdom Metazoa; phylum Arthropoda; class Merostomata; order Xiphosura; family Limulidae; genus Tachypleus; species Tachypleus tridentatus. The sequence goes on from NC_134833.1 coordinate 13,790,178, forward strand.
TGAGTCACATTCCCTTTTCACTTTAATAGCACAAGACATAACTTATGTATCTTCAGTTATTAACTCAGACAGTCATGCGATGTGTGTTGGAACTCTAAAAGATGTATTGCTTTAAACTCTTCTTATCGACACGTCTTAGTCAAACGATAGCAAAAAAACATGATTTTAGTAGATTTCATTTGCTGTAACTATACCCTTAAAACAAGTCGGATGACACCGTTAAAAACTTGTGATATTTGATAATGTATGACCCCTGTCTACTTTTTTAAAATGCTAATTCTAAAATTAACTTCTATTTTTTTCCTATTTAAAGGGTTTTACATTCCAAATATATTTAAGAATGTTTCTTTTTTCCTACAATATGTAAATATTGTTTAGTTTTTTTTTGAAGAACAAAACTTTCTGAATTATAAAATGAATTTCAATCTAAAACATGAATAAAAAAGGCGGGTTAAAAACTAGATTTTCGTTAAAGTAACTAATAATGACAAAAGAAGTAGGAAGCCCTTGCTTATTGCTCTTAGAGCAGTTTCAAGCGTAAGGTTGTTCTTTGGATTTCAGTTGCGTTTGGAATGAGCATAGAACAGAATTTCTAGTTTTTTAGAGAAACAACAGTTCGCAATGTGATTCTGTTAGCAAGTTGTACACAAAGCTTGCAGTGAGAGTTCTACAGTTTACAGTTGTTCTACCTCAGAACCTGGTTTTTATATGAGATCTTTACGTGTTGTGTTTTTTTTTATACACCAAACAGAAAGCCGTCATATTCAGAACATACTTGAAGTCAGTACCAAAATTTATCAATGACCCAAAATGAGGAATGAATTTGAGGTCAAAGCAAACAAACACCAATGGGATCTCGTTCACAAATATTGAATTTGACTTGTCCCTACAACATTTTAAAGAGTTCGAAAGGGTTAACAATCGTGACTCGATTTTTCTAAGGTTTCCCTGTGGTACAAGGATATTAAACTAACGTTAGAAAGTATCACCATCTATAGGTTACTCCATATAGAATTTCAAGAGCTTACATTCGTTTTAAGTGAAAAATGGTAAGTATATTTTTAATAACGTGTTATTTCAGGAACAAGCATAATGAAATATATATATGTATCGAGAAACTGAATAGCAGACGAGTTTTGGGCCCTGTTTATTTTGCCGAAGGCGATGTTCGGGCCATTAACAGCATCTTTTGAATCTTCTGGTGACATAACTTGTTGTTGATCGCTAGAAGAGAATGTTTGATGTCCAGTATGGTGGTGCTGAATTAAACAGGAACTTTTGTGATGTCACGTTTTCTATATAGCTTTTGTTTTTCATAACTGATACGATTCTCTAAGTTTATATAAATTAAATTTGTGGTAAACGGTCAATGAGTTAGCATCATTTTATTCATGTTGCAAATAGCTAGCTAACAAGAAAAGGCGGTTCGGAAATTGCATGTTGTTTTTGCTTAACTTTATTTTAGTTCTGAAGCTATAAAAGGGTATGCTTACATAATGATAATACCAAAAGAAGCATGTCTGACATTTCTAAAATCATGTACCAAGTAAATAAGAGTAAAATCACTTTGAACACAGTTTTGAGAAGTAATTATATGGTAGAGTAAGACTCTGAAACAGAACATTGAATGTTAAATTTCAAATATGAAACGTGGGGTCCAGCTGAAGAATATATGAATATATATTCCACCCCAGTATAGTGGTGTCGAACGTTTTGGAAACATATCAACAGAAGTGAGGTAACTGGAGTGAAACATTCGTTTATCTGTTAAAATTCAAAATTTCACGGAGCAAATACTTGCTTAATATCCAATTTGTGCAGATATCAGTGAGATGTAGGAAAAATAAAAGGGGAATTTGAATGGCTACAAAGCAACATTGTCTTCATCAGACACTTTCGGAACTCACACTAATTACCTGCATTTACAATAATCTTTCGAATGGCTAAAACGTTATGCATTAGGAACGAAGTGATTATTAGTTTTCTTGGTTCACAGGGTAGTACCGAGTGAGCTCGAAAGTAAGACTGCCTGTTTTCAAACGTTATCTGTTCCAAGAGCTATTTACCAGTTAAATTTGTCATCATGAACGGCTATATGATAGAAATGCGGGTTTTTTATGTAAGTAAAACTGCAACGTTTCGTCCCATAAAGAAGCGGCCATCTTCATGTAATGTATGATGAAGAGCAATTAGAAATATAACGAATAACGGTTATTCTCGACAGCAGGCTTGTTGAATTACAAGTATTTAACATCGGTGGCTATACTTATTTAAAATACAAAACCTATGATTTAGAATTACATAAGTTATAATTAGTAAGAGACGAGAGAAATTCCTGGATATTAGTTAATATATTTTAATCTTTGGTTCAATATACCTTCTGTGAGTTTTGTTCTCTTTATATCAATTGCACTTTTTGAATTTTAATGCTGTTTACGGATATGCGCGGACTGTTTGGTTTGAATATGCGAATCTCCAGATCTCTTCTTTGACTATTGGTTTCATTTTTGCCTAAAGAAAATCTTCAAATGTTGTAACTAGTAATTATTTAGCTTTCGATTTTAATAAACATAAATACAATTTTTCTTTACTTTATCACACAACTTATGTACTTCATAATGATTGCACCAGTGATCGAAACGTCGTGTGTGTGTTTTCTTTTAGCAAAGCCAAGTGGGGCTACCTGCTGAGATCACAGAGGGTAATCGAACCCCTGCTTTGAGCGTTGTAAATCCGTAGACTAACAGCTGTACTAGCGAGTGGCGAAACGTCGTACCTGTTCTGGAAACTAATGTTACGTACTGTAACTAACTGAACTTAAAACGAAACTATAGTTCTGGTTTGTTATAATGTAAAACTACACGATGAACTATATCCACAGCGGGGCACCAAACCCTGGATCTTAACAGAGAGCCATAGATATAGATTCAAAGTGTGGGAAGGTTCATTATATCACATCTGTTTTGATATATTGCACGTACAAAAACTCAAGAAACCTCAGAATGCTTTACTTTTGTGTCCGTGGTCATTTATAGCATACTCTGTGTTCTAAGAGTGTTTTATTGAAAAACGTTAGTTTGTTTGTTGTCATTTTCATGTGCGCAACATTATTACGGTGTTCGGTGACTAGTTTCATTATTTCTTAAATACACAACATACGTATATTCAACTAACAGCAGATAGAGTTCAGTATAACCTGCCACATTTCATCAACGTTCTTGTCTTTCGCGTAGAAAACGGAAAACTTAGAAGTCTTGTATAATCCAACACGAACTCATAGATTCAATTCTCGATATTGTGTTCCTCAGTTGTAGTCTGCTTCTTTTGATACAGAGCAAGTTTCTTTTCCAATGAAACATCAGACCAGGTGACAAATGAATAAAAGAGAGAAAAAAAATCTGAAGTTATGTTACAGTTGTACGGGTAACCAAATAGATTTGCAAACACTCGATAGAAAAAAGATGAAAATCTGTCCCAAAAATAAGTTAAGATCGAAAACTAAATGCGAATAATCGTATACGATTCTGCATGTTAGTGGTATAATCGTATATCATTCTGGATGTTAGTGGTATTTCTGAAAATACCATAAGAATTTTATTATTAAATTTTAAAAAATGGCACGTGATATTTTAACGCCTTCTATGTCGTGGGTGGTTCTATGCACAAAATAACCAATGTGGTTCTAGAAAACTCCACTTGATGATGACAAGGGTGATACTGACTTGAAGCTCTGTATTCAACTTCAATCGCTGTCAGTACCTCCCAGAAGGTCATGTCAGTAACATCAGATTGGTCAAGAAAAGTAAAATAAGCTTCCCTTCTTTTTTTTCTGTATGTCCACATGTACTGAATGTTTGAAACCTTTTCACTAAATAATTTTGCATTCGTCTTCTATGTCAAATACACAAGTGCAGAATAAACGACTATGAAAATCACACTTTCGCTGAGAAAAAATAAAAATTTCAGATAAAGAATTAAATATACGATGTTTATATTTTATTAACTTATTTGAATAAGATAAATTATATAGTTTTGTACTGTAAACACAAGGACTGCACATGCCGGAACAAATCATCAGAAATGTTTCTACAAGTGGGCATCAAACTTTCAAAAACTTCGCATAAAATGTTAGTAGGGGAATAATTCATTGCAAAGTTGTTAATGTAAATATGCAAATTTCTAAGGTCATTAGAAAATTTTAATTAGTCATCCAGGGAAGAAAGGGGTGTTTTGTTTTAATAATCTAAAGTTAGCGAAAGTTAATACGAAACTACAAGAAAAAACAAGACGAAATCTAATGTGTAAAAATGGTAACTGGTAAAATTATGACAGTCTATGGATCAGTTAACCTGACTTCTACAGGACGACCTACGTCGCGGATTGTTAGAGGTAAGAATGTTGGTACAGCAGTGTTTAGATGGAACGAGTCTCATCACAACACGTAATTACTAACAACGCCAACCATAAGCTCTCTCTGATGTTTGAAAGATGAAAAACAAAAACTGATTTTTTACCATAATCCTTCCACATAAATTTTGTTATTGTTGTTATTTTTTATGATTATACTTTATATTTGGTTTAGCTTCCCCTAACATTAATAAAATATTATTTCTAGCCTGATCCATTAGGAAAATATTCCCAGAAGGATAAAAAACCAAAAACAGATTTTTCGCATTATTAGTGCATGAAATGAAGATTCTTGATCAAAAAGATGGGGATCTTTGATGGAAAAAAAAAATGCTTATGTTTCAAGCGTTTTCTTCATGAAAATTGTTTGTGTTTTGGCGCCATCTCTTGACTACTATTATATATTATTAAATTCTTATAAAATGAACTCCAAATTATGCAGGCCTGTGATGGTTTTATAGTCTTAAACTTTTTACTCATTATCCAGTAATTCCTATACACTCAATCCGAAAATGGTATCAACTTTTCTCCATCACGTATAGGTTTATCACAAAACATTATATGTGCATTTACACAAGTGAATCATTTTCATTAAAGTCGTGTCACATTTTGTTGGCCAGGTAGTTAAATCATTCGACTCGTAATCTGAGGGTCGCGGGTTCGAATCCCCGTTACACCAAACATGCTCGCCCTTTCAGTCGTGGGGGCGTTATAATGTTACGGTTAATCCCCTATTCGTAGATAAAAGAGAAGCCCAAGACTTGGTGGTGGGAGGTGGTGACTAGCTGCCTTTCACCTGTTCTTACACTGCTAAATTAGGGACGGCTAGCACAAACAATCGGTCGTGCTTGTCGTCTCGTGGTCATAACTAGAAGTCTGATTAAGTTTCGATATCATATTTTTATTTTTCTGTCTGATTCTTGCTAAAAGTAGCATAAGTAAAAGATAACATCTTTTATCAAAATTTACGTCATAGTTATATAGTTGTATATACTTTTGAACATTTTAATTATTTCATTTATCTATCAATAAGTCTTAGTCGTTTGTTTATTATATGCAGGAAATATATTCGTGAGGTTCTTGTAGATATTTGTTTGTAGTGAAGCACAAAGCTACTCTGGCGGCTATCTGTGCTCTACCCACCACAGGTATCTAAACTCGGTTTCTAGCAAAGTCACATCAAGCTATCTACTGAGTCCACCGAGGGGAATCGAACCCATGATTGTAGCGTTCTTCTAGCAAAACAGATCAACAGACATTCCGCTATGCTACTGGAGGACTCATGAGGTTTTTCAGCAACAATATTAAGTTCGTTAACATTGTTTCAAGAGCTATTAAAGACCCCATAGATAGATTAATTTGGAAAGAAAATGTTTAAAATTCAAAGTTTTGTTTAACGTTAAACACAAAGCTACAGAATGGTCTATTTGGTCTGTGTCCATTACGGGTATCGAAACGCGAGTTTTAGCGACGTAACTGTAGAGACTTACCACTGAGTCACAGAAGGCATTTGAAAGTTATACGATACTACAGTATCATATTTTGCAGTACAAAATAGTATAGTTTTTCCACTAACTAAATAATTTAGTTTAATATGTTATCGATTTTAAGGTAACATGTTAGAATATCATTGTTGTCTTCAACTGCTTGATTGTTAATACTTCTTTGGTTTATATTTTGGTAAGTTGATACTGTTTTTCTTATATGTAGAAATTAGGTAAATTAATTTGTATGGTGTATTTGTGGTTCAGCACAAAACTACACAGTGAGTTACCTGTGCTCTGTCCTCCACTGGTATCGAAACCTGTGGGCTGCTTGGGTGTTAGTTTGTTAGTTTGCAAAGCTACTAGAGTTACCTGCGTTCGTCATCAATGATAAATTAGAATAAAGTCAACTCATCAACTCCACCCATCGCCATCTCATTGGTTACTCCTTTACCAACGAATAATGGGATTGACCATCACATTATAACGCCTATGCAGCTTAAAGGGTGAATGTGTTTGAAATGAATTGAATTAAATAATAATTATTCGTAAACACGTTAAAAGATTTTATCACAAAAATTCTGTCACCAGGAACACTAAAGGGAAGGAATTATATTTACAGTTTTATTTACAATTTAAAAATAAAAATAAAAGCAGAACTTTTGAATCTCTGCTATTTGTTGTTTTTCAAATGCTTTTCGCAGAAATAGTTCGTGTATACGTAAATGTATATATGTGAACTTTATGGTTTTACAAATTCCTTCTTCTTTTTTTTTGTAATATATAACTTTCTCACGTCAACTTCAAAATCATTTCACGAGGCACTCCGACATAATTTGGGAGCGACTGCCGTAGTCTCTGGTAAACGGACTTATTTGTAGCTCTTACAATATCCTCATCTCTCGCGGAGATTTTGTCACGCGTCATGGTATTTACTAAGACAAACTCACCAGGGATGTAAGGAATTCTGAATGCAAATTAGAACGTGCTGTCATCAGGTGGGCTTCTCCTCTGTTTTTCAGCTTTAATGAAAACTAAAATAGCTCACGTGCAAGGCTATCTACTTGTTAATGCTTTTTAAAAGGCTCTGTATTTCAGCGACGACGTCTTGGATAAACATTTACAATTTGTATTTTTTCTTGTTGACGCTTAAGGATCTCATACATCACAACCAGTTCCCGTGAGATGACCAGCCATCTTGAAATTCTTAAAACCTTCATGAATATTAATATAAAGAAGGAAAGCTAAAAGAGCGAAAATATACTCCACACAAGATAAACATGATAATATTTTGATGAGAAAGAATGTTTTCGCAGCCACGTGGAACTGTCAAATATTTTTTCTCCTCCACTGAATGACGCAACTTGGCTTCTCGCTACCAATCTTTATGGCATCAAGGGTATAGTTTTCTCACATTTCCGCTAATTCCATCCAGATTTAAGTTGCAAATCTTTCTGTCAGATCTCAGAGAGATACGAATGGATAACACGACTATCCTCGATAGTCTTCAAGCTAAGGGTAGCTTGGTATCTGTGTTTGTTTAGCTTTAATGTAACATGAACTTACGTCAGCTTTGAGCCCCTCTTGAAAGAGCTGTGGGAAAAAAAAAAAACATTAAAAAAAGTAAAAAACACAAATCAGTTATTCCTATACACGTATATAAGAATAATAGAAATAAAATGATCTTTCACAACAGAAAAACACTGATAGATTTTTATTTTCAGACATATGTCTCTTTAGACTGGTTACGAAAGGAAATAGATTTGTTTGTTTGTTTGATTGGTTGGTTGGTTTTTTTAATTTCGCGCAAAGCTACACGAGGGCTATCTGCGCTAGCCGTCCCTAATTTAGCAGCGTAAGACTAGAAGGAAGACAGCTAGTTATCACCACCCACCGCCAACTCTTGAGGGTTCGTAAGTTTGTGTAGTTTAGTGAGATTCAGTACTGTTATTACTGTTGTTTTTACAAGCCTTTTTTTAGGAAAACAGTTCATGTTATACCCTAGCCCAAAGTAACCTTAGTTCGTAACATTAACATAATTACTTAACTTTTGTGAATATTAAATTTAACGAAATATGCGCGTATTAAAATATAGCCCAAGTGCATTAACTTGTTAAAATATATAATAAATTATTTTATTTACATCTAATTTCATACGAAATTCTCTACTTTTAAACTAGTAAATTTATTTACTAAATAATTTATGTAAATTAAATTTATTAAACTTTGTTTGTTTTGAAATTCGCGCAAAGCTACACGAGAGCTATCTGTGTTAGCCGTCCATTATTTAGCAGCGTAAGACTAGAAGGAAGACAGCTAGTTATCACCACCCACCGCCAACTCTTGAGCTACTCTTTTACCAATGAATAATGATATTGATCGTCACATCATACGCCCGCAGGGTTAAAAGCGAGCATGTTTGGTATGACGGGGATTCGACCCTGTAACCTTCAGTCTCTATTACTGCTTATCGTTTAATAGATTTCTATCACCTGCGACTGATATATTTTAAGAAACTTATAATGTCTGTCTGTTATGGTAATTTTTTAATGAACTGTTCGTACCTGAGTTGTAATTATTTATATAGATTTATCATTCCTGTAAGTAATCATTTTAAGTTTAATAAATGTGTTGCTCAGTTATGTTATTTTTATTTCTTAAAGTTATGATAACTAAGATTGATAATCTTTTAGGAAATTTATAGTTGTTATGAATGGTCTTTCTTGTTTTATATATACATCTTTTATCTAGGTGGATAACTTTTAGACCAATCATTTGCTTGTAATATGGAGCTGAGATACCCAACAGTTCTACAGCCTTGTAGGAGTCATCCCCTCAAACCTTAATGCTCTTGGTGATAAGCAAGTCACCCAACACTATTTGAAATGATCGGAATACATGGTACTGAACAAGTCACCCAACACTATTTGAAATGATCGGAATACATGGTACTGAACAAGTCACCCAACACTATTTGAAATGATCGGAATACATGATACTAAACAAGTCACCCAACACTATTTGAAATGATCGGAATACATGGTACTGAACAAGTCACCCAACACTATTTGAAATGATCGGAATACATGATACTAAACAAGTCACCCAACACTATTTGAAATGATCGGAATACATGATACTAAACAAGTCACCCAACACTATTTGAAATGATCGGAATACATGATACTAAACAAGTCACCCAACACCATTTGAAATGATCGGAATACATGATACTAAACAAGTCACCCAACACTATTTGAAATAATCGGAATACATGATACTAAACAAGTCACCCAACACTATTTGAAATGATCGGAATACATGATACTAAACAAGTCACCCAACACTATTTGGATACATCGGAATACATGGCATTGAACAAGCTACCCAACATTATTTGGGTATATCGAAATACACGGTACTGAACAAGTTACACAACACTATCAAAGATGTTCCAGACCAGACAGAAAACCCAATACTGTCTGTAAATTTGTTAAACTTTTCTACCATTACCGTAAATTGTGTTATTGTTTTTATATAAAAATATATTTGTATTAAGAAAGATAACTGTGTGTGTCAATCTTGTTGGTAACTAGCATGAACTGGATACATATCAACATTTATTTAACTTCTAAATTACAATTTAACTCAGTTTCGGGCCATTAGAAATTATAACACATTACGTAATAAATTGGAGGCTTTTCTAGAATAAATTGTAATACATCATGTACGGAAAATATTATGACACAGAGTTTAGTTGAGGGTAACTTTCATAACAGATTTGTCTTGGTAAAATATTTAAAAAAACTGCCTATTAAACTTTGTGAGAACTTTCATATTACTTGTCACGTGATCTCGTTGATATTACTTACACTCACAAAGCAAAATGTCGTCTTATAATTGAAGTATTCGTTGTTAGACGTTGCTTTTGTAACAAAGTTGGAAATAATTATTAAAACAGTACCTGTATATAAAAGGCAAATAATATGGGATTATCACCCCTTTGTTGTATGAAAATTAAACACCCTAGTCAGTTAACCAATCAGAAAGTGCCTTAATGGTAAAAAAAAAAAACCTATAGTAGCCATATTACTCCCAGTAGTAATAGTGTGAATCCATTCTTATAACCCATGACTAAAATCAAAGTTTTCACCGATTTGGGATAATCTATGTAAAACATTGCATCATGGCTCTGTGCTTCAGTAGGAGCTGTACGAAAACTTTCAAGAAGGTACGTGAAACCGGTACTGTTTAAAATAGAAACGTTCAAGGTACAAAACAAAACCATTCAAAAGCGATGTTAAGCATCTCAGGTTATCTGATTTGCGAGAAATACAAATGTTAAGTAGATGTCCCTCGGTGAGATAACGGTAAGATTAAAGACTTACAATCCTAAAATATGTGGATCGATTCCTTACTGTAAACACTGCATATAACTCTATGCGACTTTGCTCTAAAACAAACAGCAAAATGAAGTAAAGATATATTTCCTAAAACATTGGTGTACATATAGGCGTGAATATTACGAAGATGTCTCAGTTGCTTTGTAGCTGCTCCAAAATCACTGTTCAGAGAAGGTAATAAAACCAACATGTTTAAATATACATTATATCACAAACAATGGAGTGTAAAAGCTGGAACTGTGTACTATTTGCAGATAAATGGAAGTTCGAATTGTTGACAACGACACTTTGTTTGACGGCAAAGAAGAGAACAGTATCAAAGTCATCCATAGTGAAGTATGGTGGAGAATTAGTTCAATATGGCTCGGCATGGCCAGGTGGTTAAGGCGTGCGACTCGTAATCTGAGGGTCGCGTGTTCGCATCCGCATCGCGCCAAACATGCTCGCCCTTTCAGCCGTGGGGCGTTATAATGTGACGGTCACATAATGAGTTGGCGGTGGGTGGTGATGACTAGCTGCCTTTCCTCTAGTCTTACACTGCTAAATTAGGGACGGCTAGTACAGATATCCCTCGAGTAGCTTTGTGCGAATTTCAAAACGAAAATTAGTTCAAACTTGGGGCTGTATCTCATACGACAGTGTCGATGATTTACACAAAACTGATGGCACCCTGACTACTGACAGGTACATTCCGATTCTGATCCACATTAGTATTTCCTCAGGAATACAATTCATCGGATGAAGATTCATCTTAGAGAACAACAGCTATCCTAAGTATAAACAAAATATGGTGAAATGGTGCTTTGAAGACAAAGAAGCCAGTGAAATATCCACAGCCATGGTTTGGCATGATCAGTGTCTCGGTATTAACATTCTTGAAGATATATAGGTTCATGTAAAAACTGAGATTATCTAACGCCAACCAAATAAATTGTCTAAATTCTATAGAGTAATGCAGGACAGCTGGAACAATTGTCCATTGAAAAAAATGTATGTCAGCATGAAAATAAATTGTTAGGTTTTATGTAAAGCAAATGGTTTATGTACAAAAGTATAGGGATTTTTACAGTTTATTCGCATTTTTATATTGTCTCTAATGATGTTCAATTGTCGTGAATACAATCCCTTACAAACGTATGCAACCTCCTACAAATGTTTTACATCTTGTTGCCATCTGAGCTTGCAATCATGAAAGTTTCAAATGGGACCTTATATTTAAAAAATTACACAATCTACCCCAAACCGAAAAAAACTAAAAACGAATACTGATATTATGCAAATAAGATAGATTTTCAAAGAAGATTAGAATATTTGGAATTGCTTAAGTATTCAATCCCTTTGCTAAAGCAAAATTATTTACATTATTTGTATTTTATCAAAATGTTACATTCTTGGTAGGGTGAAAATAGTTATGTAATCAGCAAACTTCAATTTATATATTTTATTTGTAGATTTCGTTGACTTTCAACGACCTTCACACTATAAAGTGTTAATTCTGGTCACTAGAGTTTTAATAAAAACAAGTTCATTAAAAATGTTTATATTATTTGCTATATTTCATATTAATTGTTTATATTGTATCAAAATGTAACATTACTGGTAGGGGTGAATACTTTTGCAAGGCACTGAAAATTTACCATTCACTCAAGATTACAGTGTTCAGTTATTCCTTATGCTTTATGTGCGTGAATTACCTGTGTTTCGATAATCGTTTCAATTACCGTAAAAAAAAAACACACACACACAAAAATAAAATAAGGTTTACACTCTTTTACTGTTTAATAACTTTAATGTTAAAAAGTTAGCACGGAAAACACGAGAAGTTTTTTTCGACACATGTTTTATTTTTAAATTAATGAGATCTCTATACATCTTTTATTACTAATGGGTCTACACATCCAATGATCTCACGTGTTTTCCTATTACAGGACTCAGCGTCAAAAGCTTACAAAAAAACCTAGGTGATATCACACATTTTATAAGTGAGATACTGTAACTAGTGCAATGTTGACGGTGCTTTGAGTTACCTTATTTGTGACTCAAATACTATTTTAATTAACTTTCTGTATACGGGCTCGGTAGAACTGACCGACCACGTGGCCACTTTGCACTCGTTTAAAGTCGTTGTAATCTTGATACTACTAACATTTAGTATAGCATGTACATAAATAGCTCTGTAAAATAGGTTTAAAACCTGATTTAGTCCTAATTTCCCATTGTTAAGTTTAAGATTAATAAATTAAGTCTTTCATGTGCGATTTACGGATTTACAACGCTAAAATCAGGGTTTCTCTCGGTGGACACAGCAGAAAGCTCACTGTGGCTTTGCTAAAAGAAAAACACACATTGCTATAAAAACACACGCGCGCGCACATCTAACAGCCAGTTAGTCAATCGAAATGTTAAAATGTATTTTGCACAATATTTATGCTTTAAAATGTCAATTTGACTTATACAACGTGTGTGATGTATGGTAGATTTCATAAAAGCCGTTTCTGTTACTGAGATATACATAAGGGTATTCTATCAATACTCCTGATCTATATCGGTAGCTTGTTGTGGTCGAAAGTTAATGCCAACCTGAAAAAATAAACAAATAGTTTGTTCGCAACATATTAGACATAGTAAGGGAAACAGGTTTTATTTACAGCTTTAATTACTTTCCATAATGTTTACTTGTAGTCTTTATACAAAATTTAGCATTGCAAACATAATTATGATTGTTATTGTGCTATACTGCACAGTCGCCCTCCTGGTGAATAAATACACTGCGTTAGACGAAAACATACCGCTTGTTAACGTGATTAGTTAAAGTAATAATATCCAACAATTATAACTTAGAATGTATCGAATCAACTTTCGAAATCCAATAAGCTTTACAATATTTCTAGAGCCAGATAAGGTTACTGTTAGGAACACGTCACAGAATGTGTTCAGGATGGTTGTGACCAGAAATAGTATATACATGGTTGTACGTTTACGTAAAGTAGGAAGAGGACAATATTTACATTATTTTGCGTGTACCTAAAGCAGAAATAGAATAATACTTATATGGTTGTGCGTGTACGTAAACCAAAACTAGAATAATACTTATATAATTTATGTTTTATAAAATACTTTGTTTTAATGTCGCTGAAAGAAACAAACCCAACAACAATACAGTATATATATATGTATGCTGTTAATAAGTGTAAGTAAAAACCATTTATTTTGATACTTGGCAAAATATTCTAACAACAACAAACAAATTGTGGAAAATTTTATCTGATGATAACATTCTTTTATTGCTTTGGATTTTAGAGCAAAGCCATATCTGCTTTCTCTATCTCAGGGAATCGAACCTCAGATTTTACAGCTGACTCGCGAATGGTTTGGCTTGTTTTGAATTTCACGCAAAGCTACACAAGAGCTATCTGCGTTAGTCGGCCCTAATTTAGCAGTGTAAGACTAGAGGGAAGGCAGCTAGTCATCACCACCCACCGCCAACTCATGGGCTACTCTTTTACTAACGAATAGTGGGATTGATCGTCATATTTTTAAATAACGCCCCTACGGCTGAGAGAGCGAGCATGTTTGGTGTAACGGGGATTCGAACCCGCGACTCTTGGATAACGAGTCGAGTGTCTTAACCACCTGGCCATGCTGGGCCCAACTTTTGGTACGTTTGTTAATAACAAGAACGGGTCCGATGTTCTTTTAACCACATCTCCTAAATGTTTTTATTTAATGTCTTCTGTTAAGAAAATTCGAGGTAAATACCTTAAAGCAACAGAACATCTTGATTTCATGGCTATAAACAACACGTAATGCCGGTGAACAACCTCTAGACGTTGAAGGCAAGGTCAGGTTTATAAGGATGGAATGTTTTAATAAGAAATAAAAGTAGGGAGCAATGAACTTTTCACAGGTAGTAAAGTGAAAAAAAACCTTTTTTTTTTTTTTTGCAAAGAAAGATGTAATAAATAATGACTAATCAACCTAAAACTAGTAGGTTGTGACTTAGAGTTTGGAATATCAACAGTTACATCTACAAGTTTTACATCATCCTGAAAACTTCGTAGAGCACAACCACTGCCTTCAGCAAACATTTTGACTTGAAAATAATTCTTAACGAAAACTGTACCCCAGAGGCCACTTCCTGGTTTGAACAATTTCTCAGCTAAACATTTTCACCAGCTACAACCACATCTAACCAGACTTGTAACGGATCAAGTCACCAGTTTGTAGAAACCACGATCATCGCGTGCCCGTAAGTATTACCTTTCAGTTATTTAACAACTGATGTGTTAAAATATTTTATCCGTTTTTGTTATAATTTCACTAATTGATAATATCTGCTCATGTAATACGATTCTTTCTTTCTTGAGCGCAAAACTCCACAATGATCTATTAGCACTCTGTTCACGGTGGGTATTAAATCCCGATTTTTAGCGCTATAAGCCTTCATAATTCGGGTTGATGTAGCAAACTGTTGCTTAAAGTTATTTCATGTGATGTGTAACAGTCTATCAGTAAACGTTTAACGATAATGATTAATAGCACAATATTATTTTTTTCACGTTAAATCCACATTACTTATTATTATTATTATTTGAATTAACTTTACTTCTATTCAGAAGAACTGGTAATCTGTGTTTCTTGTTGGGTTTGTTTTATTTCAAGAAGTGGGTCAAACCACTGCAGCCTACATAAAGAATGTCTGAGAAATTGGATTCCAACAACTTTACCGAATGGAGCACGAAGAATGGTAGTGGAAGTAGTTACAAGGATTTGTCCGTTTGAACTTCGCGCAAAGCAACACGAAGGATGTCTGTGCCAGCTGTTACTAATTTGGCAGAGTAAGGCTAGAGAGAAGGCAGCTTATTCATCGCCAAAAACAACCAACTCTTGGGCTAGTCTTTTACGAACGAATAGTAGAATTGACTGCAACACAATAATGCCCCCACGGCTGAAAGGGTCAGTTGTTTGAAGTTAAGCACAAAACTGCACAAAAGGCTGTCTGTACTCTACCTACCACCGGTATCGAAACCAGGTTTCTAGCGTTGTAAATCCGTAGATATGCTGCTGTACAACTGAGCGGGCGTTACAAGGAAGTTCATGGGTCTTTAAAAAAGTATAGTTAACTTAAGCAGAGAAGAGATATTAGCCAAAATAATTTAAAACTAGAAAGTGGCAAAAACCTCTTTACCCTGTTGGACAGCTGTTAGTTTACGAACTTACAGCGCTATAATCCGATTTACCAAAGAAACAAACAAACAAAGAACAAAATGTTCCAATAACACTCAATATACCACAGGGAGGTTACGTATTGTGGATACGCTAATGAGCAAGTCGCGTAAAATGGTATTATAAAAATTTCCATTTTGATAGTGTGTAATTAATATTATGTATCTTGCGCACGGCCCGACATGGCCAAATGAGTTAAGGCGTTCGTCTCATAATCTGGGGGTCGCGGGTTCGAATCCCGGTCGCACCAAACATGCTCGCCCTTTCAGCCGTGGGGGCGTTATAAAGTGACGTTCAATCCCACTATTCGTTGGTAAAAGAGTAGCCCGAGAGTTGGCGGTGGATGGTGATGATTAGCGGGTTCGCATCCCCGTCGCCCCAAACATGCTCGTCCCTTTCAGCCGTGGGGGCGTTATAAAGTGACGGTCAATCCCACTGTTCGTTGGTAAAAGAGTAGCCCAAGAGTTGGTGGTGGGTTGTGATGACTAGCTGCCTTCCCTCTAGTCTTACACTGCTAAATTAGGGACGGCTAGCACAGATAGCCCTCGAGTAGCTTTGTGCGAAATTCCGAAACAAACAAAACAAATTGTGCGAAATTAAAAAAAAACAAACAAACAAAACAAGCTGGGTTTCCCGTTTTCTAAATGACACGTGACTGATCTCACATCATCTCGTCTACCTCGAGAACATATATATTGATAAAGAACGTAAGAGCGTCGTAGTTATTTATTCTACCTCTTATCTCGAAATAAAACAAAAAACTTTATTCCTGATGCTGCTTTTAAAAATACACGCATTGAAATTTGTGGATCGTTTGATTTCAAGGTATTTTTGATTTTATTTCTTCAAAGCATAACTATCTTTACCTGTAAACGTCATACTGACATAGAGTGACAGTTACGATGTTTCACAACAGATCTGGGTGTATCTTTATAACCTGATTGTACGAATACTTTCGTTGGGAAGGTTTGTTTGTTTGTTTCTGAATTTCGCGCAAAGCTATCCGAGGGGTATCTGCGCTAGCCGTCCCTAATTTAGCAGTGTAAGACTAGAGCGAAGGCAGCTAGTCATCACCACCCACCACCAACTCTAGGGCTACTCTTTTACCAACGAATAGTGGGATTGACCGTCATATTACAATGCCCTCACTGCTGAAAGGGCGAGCATGTTTGGTGTGACGGGATTCAAACCTGCGCCCCTCAGATTACGAGTCGAACGCCTTAACCCACCTGGCCGATTTCTCTAGTACGACAACTAGAATTTTAAAACATATACGCTCAGTGGTTACTGGTATTGCACAACGTATATTGTTTAACACATCCCGAGTTATATTTCTTTCCGGTCCACATGTTTCGTTTTTGTTTTCTGTTCCTGAAGCCTTTTACATTTCTGAGTCCATCAATCATCGAATGCAATCACCATTAATCTTCTTTTAATTTTGGTGTCATTATTCATGATAGTACGTCACTTGAAATTAAATTGTAGGATGAAAAATGAATCATCAAACAGAAAAGTTTTCGTTCGTTTGTTTGTTTTTGAATTTCGCGCAAAGCTAATGGAAGACTATCTGCGCTAGTATTCCCTAGTATAGGAGTGATAGACATCAAATCTTGGACTACCAAGTTTTTACCAACCAACAATCACCCGCTGGTACAGTGGTAAGTTTACGGATTTACAACGCTACAATCAGGGGGTCGATTCCCCTTGGTGGATTCAGCAGATAGCCCGATGTGGCTTTATTATAAGAAAACACACACATCAACCAATAATGAAATTGACCATCACATTATAATGCTCCCATAGCTTAAAAGTCAAGAATGTTCGGTGACGAAAATTCAAACTCATGGCCCATGGGTTGAGACTCGAGCGTCCTAATCACCTGACGTACACATATCGAGATTGTATGCGTATATTTGAGGCAAATAGCAAATATTCCAGTATGATCGTGTTGCCATCTATTGCCTCTTTAAAAAGTTAACATTTTGAGCTAAATAAGAAAAGTGAAAGGAAACCTTCTCAACTGCCATTTGAAAGCTAAGAGTCGGGAGTTGGACAAAAAGTATAGTCAGTATTATTTTCTTTATAGTAACGACATAAACACGGAAAAGATACAAATGCTTTTCACCTGAAAATTAAATACACTGATATCCGTTTTGAGTGGCAATGCTTTGATGTGTATCTATTTATTTTTTCTAAACTACTCCAGAATTAATCAAATAAATAACGTAAAATATTGCCAGTTATTTATTCTTCAAACTAGTAATTTTGTGTGTAATTAACCTCATATAATAGTTATAATAACATCTAATCTATCTTTATAGTTCTCATTGTGTTAGATGAACGTTAGTTGTAAAATGTTCTAAGCTTTCATTCATTATTTGACGTTTTTTAAAATACTAGCTTGAAAACTTGTTGTTTTGTTTCTTTCTTGTGAAATAAACTTTAACAAACATCGATTGAGATATGAAATGTTTCTATCAATATTCCGGTCTTGCTGGTTTCGTGTAAAATATATTTTTAAAAATATTCCTGTATCAATGAAAAAACACTTCTCTGAACAAGTTATTCTCCTCTTAAACGTTTGCAAAGTTTGTTAGAGGCGCGCAATACTTTAAAGTTGTTTTGTGTATGAAATTTGAATGCGAGACCTTGAATTCTATGTTTCACAAAATTTAATCTTGAGTTTTAAGTGCAAAGAGATATTTAACAAAAGGCTTTTTTAGGTCATAATATCACGAAACCTTTAGGAGACTAATTAACTGAGGAATCTGTGTTTATAAATATTATGTTTTTAACTAATAGTCTCGGTCTTATTGTGGTAATCGCTGTTGTCATAATAATGTTATTGTAGGATGTTTTACACACTGCTTATAATCAATTGTATCAAATAACCCAAAGTTAATATTTTTCACAATAAGTTATTGTTAGAGGATTTCAACGTCTATTTATCATGAGAGAACTAGATTTACAAAGGTCACAATGTGAGGTCCATTTCCTCCTGGGTAATGTAAAACATAAAACTTTATTGTGTAACGTTTTGCTATAAAAAAAGTTATTTAAGTTGATGTATACGATGGTAAATCCTTCCTAACAGACTAACTTTGTTTTGTAAAGTTTTCAATGTACACTACACTTACTTCAGACTAACTTTGTTTTGTAAAGTTTTCAATGTACACTACACTTACTTCAGACTAACTTTGTTTTGTAAAGTTTTCAATGTACACTACACTTACTTCAGACTAACTTTGTTTTGTAAAGTTTTCAATGTACACTACACTTACTTCAGACTAACTTTGTTTTCTAAAGTTTTCAATGTACACTACACTTACTTCAGACTAACTTTGTTTTCTAAAGTTTTCAATGTACACTACACTTACTTCAGACTAACTTTGTTTTGTAAAGTTTTCAATGTACACTACACTTACTTCAGACTAACTTTGTTTTGTAAAGTTTTCAATGTACACTACACTTACTTCAGACTAACTTTGTTTTGTAAAGTTTTCAATGTACACTACACTTACTTCAGACTAACTTTGTTTTGTAAAGTTTTCAATGTACACTACACTTACTTCAGACTAACTTTGTTTTGTAAAGTTTTCAATGTACACTACACTTACTTCAGACTAACTTTGTTTTGTAAAGTTTTCAATGTACACTACACTTACTTCAGACTAACTTTGTTTTGTAAAGTTTTCAATGTACACTACACTTACTTCAGACTAACTTTGTTTTGTAAAGTTTTCAATGTACACTACACTCACTTCAGACTAACTTTGTTTTGTAAAGTTTTCAATGTACACTACACTTATTTCAATCTTTCAACGCTTCAATTTCTTTCCTAGAAATGTTCCAAACACTTGGTTATGAAGTTAACGTGATCAGATGTTTTTTCTGTTATGAATTAAGCACAAAGCTACAGAATGGGCTATCTGTGCTCTGTCCACCACCGGTATCATAACCCGATTTTTAGCGTTCTAAGTCCGCAGACATACCACTTTGCCAGTGGGGGGACGTTTAGTATTTGATATGCATATATAGATAGATATAAGAAATAAATTCAATATAACTTTTAAATTTATAGCGAAAAAACGAATGTGGTAGCCCTTGTAATGTTGTTTTTTTTATTTCTTAGAAATTCTATTAGCAATCTCCGATATGATAAAAAAAAGAAAAATAATAATTGATTTTAAATGTAAATCCACATGCGACAAAATAACTAATAAATTCTGTGAAGTAAAAGTTTTAGTTCATGTCTTTAATTCATTGAAATCAATTTACCAAAACAGGATAATTGAAAATGGCCGAAAATACTGCAGATGGTCAACGAAAACTCGTGTTGCTGTTTATGTTGTTCATTCAGGTAAAACTTTGTGTTACCATCGTTGTCTAATTCAATCAGAGATTATTGTATAGAAGTTTTCACCTAACCATAATATTATGATTAAGACAAATTATAACTTAAGTAATTATGCAGCAATAATAAATGTTTATACATTCGTAGGCTCGTATTTATTCATCAAGTCACTCTGGAAATTAATTAATTTAAGTTCATATTTATTTTCAATTTAAGTTGTTCCTCAGTGTTTGTTTGTTTTTGAATTTCGCGCAAAGCTTCACGAGGGCTATCGCTGCTAGCCGTCCCTAATTTAGCAACTCTTGGGGTACCCTTTTACCAACGAATAGTAGAACTGGCCGTAACATTATAACGCCCCCACGGATGAAAGGGTGATCATGTTTGATGCGATGAGGATTCGAACCCGCAACCCTCAGATTACGAGTCGAGCGCCTTAACCACCTGAGGAAAGATGTAGTTTACAGACTTATAACACTACAGCCTGAGGTTTCTTCATGCTAGGTGATCAGCGAGCCTAACTGTGAACTTTTCGCTAAAACAAACTGATTTAAGTTAATGTAAACAATGGTATATCCTTTATAAAACGCAAAATAACGCTGCTTTTAAAAGTTTACAAACTACTAATTTCCATAAATTTTAATTTAACAGATTTATGTAAAATAAAATCTATGACGTCCCTAAACTGCAACTTTGTGTTTAATTTTCATTTTTAATTTGACTTTTTACTTCTTTGTTACAGGTGACAAAAGTCTTGAGTCAGGCGAAACCGATCTACAATATTGCTCATATGGTTAACACCATTTCAGACATCAACAAGTACCTGGACAAAGGAGCAAATGGGATTGAAACAGACGTCACGTTTCTCCAAAACGGAACAGCACGCTGGACCCGTCATGAATTTCCTTGTGATTGTTTTAGAACCTGTGATCAATTCCAGGATATAGTGGAGCATTTACAATATATTCATGAGATCACAACCTCAGGTAACGCCAGGTTTCGTGTTTAAAACAACATTGTACATATTAGACATGGAGTGTAAAAGAATGGTGCATTTTTATTGATACTTCCCGTGAAGTTCCATAGTTGAAGCACTTTTGTTTTGAACGACTACTAATATAGATTTTGTTTCACATCATCATACGAAAGTAGGTACAAAAAATAATCTCTTGCCTAGACCTCATACATTTCCAAATATGCTAATAAAGTTTCGTAAGCGTTTCAAACAAGAACTCCTTAGAAGCTTGCCGCACCAACTATCTCAGCCGCAAAAGTATTAAAACTGAGTAGCATTAATGTGACAAAAGTAAAACAAAAACATCTGTGGAGCAGAAAACTGAGCAGAATGTACAACCTGAAGTATTGGCCTTTATATTGTAAGGCTTACCGATTTTTGTATTAACGTCATAAGCTTTTCACACTTACTATTAGAACTAATCGTGTAATATTCTTGTGTATTAAACTAATTTCTACAGAAATTATTAAGTATGTTTACTTAAGAACAGTAAAATCAGCAGGATAAATAGCGAAGTAATACTTGATTTAACTATACTGACTAATTTTAATCTAAAAATGAACAAACTGGACATGGTGTTTAATAAGAAAGGAAAACGATTGTTGTTTATTCACAAAGACAAAAACATATTTTTTTGTACTTGCAGTGGATACTAAAAGGTTCCTTTTAACTATATTTTTGAATTTATTAACTTATTTTCTTTCCTCGAGATGCCTTTCTATCAACAAAATCACTTGAGGTCACGCATAGTACTGTTTTAATCTTATATTTTTTACTTAACGGGAAATGTAGAATATACCCATAATGATTAGCATTACTGATGTGACTGTTCAACCTATTTAACATAAGGTTGGCCATAACCTCGAAATATATTCTGTTTGTTTATTTGTTTTGAATTTCGCGCAAAGCTACATGAAGGGGCTATCTGCTCTAGCCGTCCTAATTTTGCAGTGTAAGACTAGAGGGAAGGCAGCTAGTCAACACCACCCACCGCTAACTCTTGGGCTACTATTTTACCAATGAATAGTGTGATTGGTCGTCACATTATGACGTCCCCACAGTTGAAAGGACGAGCATGTTTGGTGTGAGTGGGATTCGAACCCGCGACCTTCGGATTACGAGTCGAGTGCCTTAACCACCTGGCCAATATCTTCTGAACTACTATTGAAGGACACTACCATAATCTATATTCTTTGCATAACATGCAGTGTTACACCAAAGACAAACACAACAGTAAAACAAGTATTACCTCCAGAAAATAACAAAGCAACAAAAGCTTAATGGTCAATTGCACATTACAAAACAACACCAAGAGCTCGTCCCTCCTCGGACAGATAACTGACCAAACTAATGTTACCTGTTTTCTGGACAGGAAATAGCTCACACATAACGTGGCTTCTATATCCATGTTACATGGTTCTGACTTCATTTGTAGTAAACCAAGGAATGCAATTATTACTTCCTCCATTGCATACATTTGTGTAGTCCACTGTTCCCGGACTTGATCTGGCTAACATCGTTTCACTTTCACATGAAACATTTTATCAGTTACACAGGCACAACTAATAACTTTCACAGTATATCCATCCTGAGGATGCCAATGCTAAATCCGTGGTCATAATTGCATAGTTTTAAGAAAGTTCTTGTCCAGTTTCAAACAATTTCATTCACTAGTTTCATTTTTGAGTAAATAACAAAATCACTTACACACATTCATATATCTTTTCCACATTATTAGTTTTAAGACAATCAGCTTTCCAAAACACATACTTTATGTATTTGAATATAAAAAAGTAATAATGAAAACATTGATATTTCACACTGCCTTGCAGAATCTTCACCATACAAGGACAAGATGGCGCTGCTGTTTTTAGACCTTAAAGTATCTAATCTCCCAGCAGACAAGAAAACTATAGCAGGAAATGATATTGCCAGAAAACTGATAGAAAATATTTGGCAGAGTGGTAATGTCGATCGTTTTTGTTTTACCAAACTTGATATTTGTCAAACGTATTTGTTAAAGATTAAAATATGTTAAACTCTATGTTTTAGTTTATTGAACTTTGGCTGTTCTAATAGCAGCCCGCTATTTGAAAGATCGAAACCTTCCTTGGAAATATAAAGATGGAGGCCTTCCCTAGTGTTTACCAAGAGTAAGTGAATGTTTTAGCATCGGTCCCTGAAAAAAACTAACAAGTAAAAATATACTGTTAGACAGGTAAGAAATATTTATACTATATTTATATTATCCCAATAATAAAATGACAATGCAATATTATTACAGTTATTTCAATACTTTCATAACTTTTTATCACGTGCGTGTCGTTTCCAAATTTTTATATATTTATTGAAAATTTTGGTTTTCAGCTTCTCTGCCTGATAAGTCTTTCAGTTCAATCATTAACTTCAACAGAACATTAATCTTAACGTTTCTTATTTTTTTCTGTTACAAACTGTTCTTCTCGTTATATTATTTTCTATGATAATTGTATTTGATTTGCCCCCTCAGTTGTTTAAATAATATTTTCATCAGTTCTTTGAGTCCATTATATGTATTCTCAATTACAAACATAGTTATTTAATATAAACATTTTAATGATTTCCACTTCCCCGACCACTAGCATAATAAATTATATTTTATATCATTTCGTCGTACTGATATTTGGATGCATAATATTCTCATATATGTATGTCTTTTTTACGCATAACTTTTTGTATTTTTGTTTGTTCCTAGTTTGTATTCGACAATATTTTTCATACAACTTTTTTTTTCAAACATATATGTGTGTATCACTTTCACTGATTCGGATGAGAAACAAATGTTATAAATATATTTATAGACACAGAAGTTAAAACTCAGTTTTTTCACAATCAATTTAACAAATATCTGACGTTACTGATTGTAAGAGCTTTATGTTAAAGAAGTAATATTGGCTTATACATTCCGTAGATATTGAAATTTATAAGATTGTTTTCTTTGTTTGGATTTCGCGCAAAGCTATCTGCGCTAGCCGACCCTAATTTTGCAGTGTAAGACTAGAGGGAAGGCAGCTAGTCATCACCACCCACCGCCATGTTACTCACGAAGCCTCAGTACGTGTAACACTACAATAAAATACTCTTGTCATTTATTATACGCGAATAGTGGGATTGATCGTCACATTATAACACTCTCATGGCTGAAAGGGCGAGCATGTTTGATGCGAGGGGGATTCAAACCCGGGATTCTCAGATTGCGAGTCGAAAGCCTTAACCCACCCGGCCATGCCGGGCCCAATGTCTATGAACCTTACTACTAATTAAGTTATATTCTATCAACCAAAATCAATATTCGTTGTCACTCACGAAGCCTCAGTACGTGTAACACTAGAATAAAATACTCTTGTCATTTACTATACGTGAAAAATATTACTTGATTTCAAATTATATAATTAACAAATAAATCACACCAAAAGAAAATTTTGTTACTTAATATTTTTTAAATTTTGTTTGTCACATAATTTTGAATAAAG
This sequence comes from Tachypleus tridentatus, assembly GCF_004210375.1. Classification (NCBI taxonomy): domain Eukaryota; kingdom Metazoa; phylum Arthropoda; class Merostomata; order Xiphosura; family Limulidae; genus Tachypleus; species Tachypleus tridentatus. The sequence continues at coordinate 13,814,576 of NC_134833.1, forward strand.
TGTAAAAGGAGCAAATTCATTTAATAAAGTTATATTTCTTGACATTACTTTTCACGTGGTTATTCACAGTTTGTATTGTTATCATGAGCGTCTGTATGGAGGAGCAGGGATTACATGTCCACCGGAAAAATGAGAAAAATTACTTCTTTATTCATTCACCATATATATTTATACCCTTCATTTGGATTTTGTCCACCCACGCCCATAGAGACATGTTTGTAATTTTTACGTTTCGATTAATAACTTGAAGTAACATATTTAATTTGAACATTATTTCTCAAAATTACTGAAGTCGGTGTGTTTTGTTGTTGTTGTCGTTTTTGTTAGAAACTACTCTTGTGATAAAACGAACTAGATATATAAGATTATTCCTTTGTCTTTCGTTTGTTTCTGTATTAAACTAGTATAACTTGAATAAATATTACACTATGTAACAAACATTTTACTTTTTCTTGTTCCTGGGCAGAAAATGTTGTTTCCCAATTGCTTATGCCCAAAGTAAATGGAAAAGACCTATTTTTCTCTTCAAACTTGCTTTTGTGATCTGAGAGCGTATGACGAAAACACAATGGGCGACTGTATTTGGGGGTTGATACGTGAAAGTGATTTACATTACAGTTGCAAATCTCGAAAAACCACTCACTTCTAAACATTTTTTTTTTCATTTTTGTATAACTTTAGTATAAATACATGTAAATTTTGATTCATATATTGTTTTATTCAGACCTTATGTAAATGAAAATGTGCAAATTTTCCCGTTTTTACATAGAAAATAGGTTAATTTCTAAATTTCATTATCCAGGTCACAAAAGCAAAGTTTGAAAAGAATAATGGCCATTTTCTGTACTTTTACAACATAAGCAATTAAGAAATAACACATACTGTCCAGAAACAAAATTTGTGTTACATAGTGTTATTAATCATTCTTGGTTAGATATTTTACTTCACATATGTTTAAACAAACTAGGCGTTACAAGAAACGGTAATTATATTACTACTCAGAACTGATAACTCAGTGTATGGGTTTAAACCTAACTTAAATGTTATTATCTTATGAGATTAACAAGATTATCAAATGGATGTTTTAGTGAAATATAACCGCTGAACTCTATGTTGTGTATTATATAATGATCTCAGCGTTTACTGTGGTGATTTGGTTTACAGTTTCTTGGAGAAAATAAATAAAAGTTACGTTTTAATACATTAATTAATACATTAATTGTTCTAATACCGAATTGTCGTCACGAAGTAATATTATTTAGTCTTAACTGAAATTTTGGTTTTTACTCTTTAATTTGTAACTGTCCGTAGGTGTGTTACACATGAATCATATTACAATAAACTATAAGGAAGTTTTTTATTACTAATCGCTTATGTGCTTTATCGTGTGATATTTGTCGCTCTAGACAATCCATCCCCAATCTATGTCGTTCTATCCATTGGTCGTACAAGTGACAGTGACGTCTTCAAAGGAGTACAAGAAACAATAGCGAATGAGAATTCAATCCAACTTGCTGACAAAATAGGTAGATAGGAAATTATTTGTTGTTGTTATTATTGTGGCATATAATTAGACGATGAGAAACGAAGTCTGGGTTTTAGTATTGTAAATCTGTAAAATTACCACTGACCCTCTGGAGGCAGATTTTTATTCTGATAAACATCAACATGCCAAGGTAAGGTGCACAATGGGGTGGGGGAACAAATTATATGAACGAAGAAAACAAAGACTTTTTTTAATTAATAGTTTTATACACCTATCAAGAAATTTTAGTAGTTGTTTTGATATAGTGTGTTCTATTATTTAGTTTAAAATATTTTATATTCAAAGCACATTATTTGTTTTAAAACTATTTTATGGGATTTACTATTACTATATATATTTGTCACTTTATTTGCTTGGCACTCAGTTGACCTGATCAGTATTTAGATCTTCCACATAGTATTTGATAAATTTGTATATTCCTACAAATTAATTTTTAATTTGAAAAACTGAGTGATTGTCTAAGTGAAATTATTGGATTTCTAGGTACTGCTACCAATCACAGTGTTTCAGAAGCTGACACAATGACTCACTGCGAACTCGTTTTGTTTAGGTTGGGATGTAGGGCTAGGTGGCCTTCTGAGCAATATTGACAACATGTATAAGAATCTGGGGATCACAAAAAACCGTTGGCAAGGTGATGGCGTATCTAACTGCATCAACCCCCTGTGGGGCACCATTCGACTACGGTCAGCTGTAAATAACAGGAAGAGGGAAACAGGCTATGTGGATAAGGTATACAGATGGACAGTGGACCTTAGCACCAGCGTCAGAACTATGTTAAGGTATTACAACATGCTGCAGACGGTGAATAATTGTTTGTTTGTTTTCAAAATGAATAGTTGTTTCAGATTATTACTTATATTAAATTTCAACATCATTCCGGTGTTTCTAATAGACTAATAACGAACTTTTGTCTCTTCGTTGATAATGTGTGTGTTTACTTATAGCAAAGCCACATCCGGCTATCTGCTGAGTCCATCGCGGGAATCAAACCTCTGATTTTAGCGTTGTAAATCCGTAGACTTACCGCTGTACTATTGGGGGTTCGATGGTAATTTTTATCTAAATTGGTTCCATTCAAGATGGCTTATTCCAAAACACGAGTGCAATTTTAAAATAAATAATATAAATTATTTTTCGTTTTGAAACTAAATTCGAACTCATTCATTAATTAGATAAATCTCTTTTTTATGTGCACTTTCAAAGCAGATTCTAAGTAATGTTTATGTGTTTTTTTTCTTTCAGTCGTGATGTGGACGCCATCATGACTAATCATCCCGAACGAGTCAAGAATGTGTTACAGGAATTGCAGTTTAGAAGACGTTTTAGAATGGCACTGAAATCAGACAATCCATGGGAGAGAACGTCTGCAGAAAATACTTTTTTAATATTTCGAGCGCCACCACTATTTCGCTTCATGTCAGCAATGTTTGAATTCACATCTTCGCTAGTTGACTTTATAATAAACAGTGTACAAGGACGAGCACTCGGTGGAGTAATGTACAAGGCCATAACTTTTGTTCAAGTTTTTATGGACTTATTTCATAAAAATCTTTAAAGCAAGAAAAAAGTTAGGTTACTAGATATATATAGAACCCCAATGCATTCTTAACTGTTAAGCCTTACCTCATGGTGACTCATACACAGGCTGGTAAGTAGTTGAAATTGTGGTACAATTTTTGACATTTTCTACGTAACTCATAACACATGTCGGTGAAAACGAGGTTATTCATTGTCAGCCATTAAATTCGCTTAAATATCAAAACCAACATTTCAACATCATGATAAAAATCACTGTTAATGTTGTGCTTCATTTTTAATTTGTACATAATCTGATATTATTTATTGTAGACTTATTTAGATTTTTGCCACATAAATTATAATTAGTAAATATATTTTTCTAATAGCTCAAGTTTGTCTCTAAATGTTATTTAAAGCTTTTTAATACAAACTATCAAAGTTTTATTTTGTAATTATTATTCATTCCAAAAGTAATCAAATTAAAACTTACAGTTAGTATAAGTAATGTAAAAATGTTTCCGAAGAAAACAATTTAATTCTAATACATATTGTTTGGAATTAAACGCAAAGCTACACAATGGGCTATCTGTGCTCTGCCCACCACGAGTATCGAAAAGGCATACATACCGCTGTGCCACTCCATTACTGATGTTGTTGAAAATTTATTACCTTTGGTGTAAGTTAACATTAACTACATTTATAGACTGCGCTACGTTCTTACACCAAACTCACCCATACGCAAATATATATATATTACATTTTTCTGTCTTCTGGTGAGGCAGTGGTAAGAATTCATATTTAAAACGATAAAACCAAGTGTTCGATTCCTTTCGGTAAACAAGACAGATAACCTAATGTAGCTTTACTATAAGAAAACATACATGTATATTAAATATTCCATAACACACAAACATCTTATATATCTCAAAAAGTGCCTTAGCACTCTCTAACACACAAACATCTCATATATCTTAAAAAGTGCCTTAACACTCTCTAACACACAAACAACTTATATATCTCAAAAAGTGCCTTAGCACTCTTTAACACACAAACATCTTATATATCTCAAAAAGTGCCTTAGCACTCTTTAACACACAAACATCTTATATATCTCAAAAAGTGCCTTAGCACTCTTTAACACACAAACATCTTATATATCTCAAAAAGTGCCTTAGCACTCTTTAACACACAAACATCTTATATATCTCAAAAAGTGCCTTAGCACTCTTTAACACACAAACATCTTATATATCTCAAAAAGTGCCTTAACACTCTTTAACACACAAACATCTTATATATCTCAAAAAGTGCCTTAGTACTCTTTAACACACAAACATCTTATATATCTCAAAAAGTGCCTTAGCACTCTCTAACACACAAACATCTTATATATCTCAAAAAGTGCCTTAGCATTCTTTAACACACAAACATCTTATATATCTCAAAAAGTGCCTTAGCACTCTTTAACACACAAACATCTTATATATCTCAAAAAGTTCCTTAGCACTCTTTAACACACAAACATCTTATATATCTCAAAAGTGCCTTAGCACTCTCTAACACACAAACATCTTATATATCTTAAAAAGTGCCTTGGCACTCTTTAACACACAAACATCTTATATATCTCAAAAAGTGCCTTAGCACTCTTTAACACACAAACATCTTATATATCTCAAAAAGTGCCTTAGCACTCTCTAACACACAAACATCTTATATATCTTAAAAAGTGCCTTGGCACTCTTTAACACACAAACATCTTATATATCTTAAAAAGTGCCTTAACACTCTCTAACACACTACCATCTTATATATCTCAAAAAGTGCCTTAGCACTCTCTCACACACAAACATCTTATATATCTTAAAAAGTGCCTTGGCACTCTTTAACACACAAACATCTTATATATCTTAAAAAGTGCCTTGGCACTCTTTAACACACAACCATCTTATATATCTCAAAAAGTGCCTTAGCACTCTTTAACACACAAACATCTTATATATCTTAAAAAGTGCCTTAGCACTCTTTAACACACAAACATCTTATATATCTCAAAAAGTGCCTTAGCACTCTCTAACACACTACCATCTTATACATCTCAAAAAGTGCCTTAGCACTCTTTAACACACAAACATCTTATATATCTCAAAAAGTGCCTTAGCACTCTTTAACACACAAACATCTTATATATCTCAAAAGTGCCTTTAGCACTCTCTAACACACAAACATCTTATATATCTTAAAAGTGCCTTGGCACTCTTTAACACACAAACATCTTATATATCTTAAAAAGTGCCTTAACACTCTCTAACACACAAACCATCTTATATATCTCAAAAAGTGCCTTAACACTCTCTAACACAAAAACATCTTATATATCTCAAAAAGTGCCTTAACACTCTCTAACACACAAACCATCTTATATATCTCAAAAAGTGCCTTAACACTCTCTAACACACAAACATCTTATATATCTTAAAAAGTGCTTTAACACTCTCTAACACACTACCATCTTATATATCTCAAAAAGTGCCTTAGCACTCTTTAACACACAAACATCTTATATATCTCAAAAAGTGCCTTAGCACTCTTTAACACACAAACATCTTATGTACCTCAAAAAGTGCCTTAGCACTCTCTAACACACAAACATCTTATATATCTTAAAAAGTGCCTTGGCACTCTTTAACACACAAACATCTTATATATCTTAAAAAGTGCCTTAACACTCTCTAACACACAAACCATCTTATATATCTCAAAAAGTGCCTTAACACTCTCTAACACACAAACATCTTATATATCTCAAAAAGTGCGTTAGCACTCTCTATGGAGGAATGCAATGAAATATGGCTGCCGCTATTTCGATGATACATAAACCTAAATGATTTTGATATTACAACAGCCACCATAACACTGATATGAAAAGCCATTTCTTGAGTTATACCCACTTTTTAATTTGATCCGTGACCTTACGATTTCATTCCGTAAGACACTTCTGTGGCCAATGTTATTAATAACGTGAAACAGCTTGGGAGAGCATTAAGATGTATTGAAAGTTGGTAAGAGAAAGCACCCCCACCGCCTTTCTGTGCCCGCTACCTTTTCCAACCGTCCATCCTGACCGTCACACAGTGTATACCATGTTTTAAGTATACAAATAATAAGTTCTTAAAACTTATACAAAACACCGGGAGAGGTAGTGACGAATACAGTAAAAATGTGTGATGTTATGAATAAACTATGTGAAAGTTAGGATTTTTCTGCTATTTATCATCACATCAATCCTACGTTTTCAAAGTTCATAACCCAAACAAAGGATGGGTATCTTAGTTTGTATAATAAAAATTTCAGTTTTCCACATTTTCTAATCGTTGAAATATTGTCTTTGAAATGTGTGAACATTAATTAGTTTCTCATCTTCTATATTAATCAAATACAAAAGTCTTGTTTCGTAATTATTAATTTTTATTTAAAGTAAATCAAATTAAAAATTATAACTTGCCTAAATAAGTAGTGTAGAAATGTCTCCAGATCAAATCCTTTAATAAGTAGTGTAGAAATGTCTCCAGATCAAATCCTTTAATAAGTAGAGTAGAAATGTCTACGGACCAAATCCTTTAATAAGTAGTGTAGAAATGTCTCCAGATCAAATCCTTTAATAAGTAGTGTAGAAATGTCTCCAGATCAAATCCTTTAATAGGTAGTGTAGAAATGTCTCCAGATCAAATCCTTTAATAAGTAGTGTAGAAATGTCTACGGACCAAATCCTTTAATAAGTAGTGTAGAAATGTCTCCAGATCAAATCCTTTAATAAGTAGTGTAGAAATGTCTCCAGATCAAATCCTTTAATAAGTAGTGTAGAAATGTCTACGGACCAATTCCTTTAATAAGTAGTGTAGAAATGTCTCCAGATCAAATTCTTTAATAAGTAGTGTAGAAATGTCTCCAGATCAAATCCTTTAATAAGTAGTGTAGAAATGTCTCCGAACCAAATCCTTTGATAAGTAGTGCAGAAATGTCTCCGAACCCAATCCTTTAATAAGTAGTGTAGAAATGTCTCCAGATCAAATCCTTTAATAAGTAGTGTAGAAATGTCTCCAGATCAAATCCTTTAATATGTAGTGTAGAAATGTCTCCAGATCAAATCCTTTAATAAGTAGTGTAGAAATGTCTACGGACCAAATCCTTTAATAAGTAGTGTAGAAATGTCTCCAGATCAAATCCTTTAATAAGTAGTGTAGAAATGTCTCCAGATCAAATCCTTTAATATGTAGTGTAGAAATGTCTCCAGATCAAATCCTTTAATAAGTAGTGTAGAAATGTCTCCAGATCAAATCCTTTAATAAGTAGTGTAGAAATGTCTCCAGATCAAATCCTTTAATAAGTAGTGTAGAAATGTCTACGGACCAAATCCTTTAATAAGTAGTGTAGAAATGTCTCCAGATCAAATCCTTTAATAAGTAGTGTAGAAATGTCTCCAGATCAAATCCTTTAATAAGTAGTGTAGAAATGTCTCCAGATCAAATCCTTTAATAAGTAGTGTAGAAATGTCTCCAGATCCAATCCTTTAATAAGTAGTGTAGAAATGTCTCCAGATCAAATCCTTTAATAAGTAGTGTAGAAATGTCTCCAGATCAAATCTTTTAATAAGTAGTGTAGAAATGTCTCCAGATCAAATCCTTTAATAAGTAGTGTAGAAATGTCTCCGGACCAAATCCTTTAATAAGTAGTGTAGAAATGTCTCCGGACCAAATCCTTTAATAAGTAGTGTAGAAATGTCTCCGGACCAAATCCTTTAATAAGTAGTGTAGAAATGTCTCCGGACCAAATCCTTTAATAAGTAGTGTAGAAATGTCTACGGACCAAATCCTTTAATAAGTAGTGTAGAAATGTCTCCAGATCAAATCCTTTAATAAATAGTGTAGAAATGTCTACGGACCAAATCCTTTAATAAGTAGTGTAGAAATGTCTCCAGATCAAATCCTTTAATAAGTAGTGTAGAAATGTCTCCAGATCAAATCCTTTAATAAGTAGTGTAGAAATGTCTCCGAACCAAATCCTTTAATAAGTAGTGTAGAAATGTCTCCGGACCAAATCCTTTAATAAGTAGTGTAGAAATGTCTCCGGACCAAATCCTTTAATAAGTAGTGTAGAAATGTCTCCGGACCAAATCCTTTAATAAGTAGTGTAGAAATGTCTCCAGATCAAATCCTTTAATAAGTAGTGTAGAAATGTCTCCAGATCAAATCCTTTAATAAGTAGTGTAGAAATGTCTCCAGATCAAATCCTTTAATAAATAGTGTAGAAATGTCTCCAGATCAAATCCTTTAATAAGTAGTGTAGAAATGTCTCCAGATCAAATCCTTTAATAAGTAGTGTAGAAATGTCTCCAGATCAAATCCTTTAATAAGTAGTGTAGAAATGTCTCCGGACCAAATCCTTTAATAAGTAGTGTAGAAATGTCTCCACATCAAATTCTTTAATAAGTAGTGTAGAAATGTCTCCAGATCAAATCCTTTAATAAGTAGTGTAGAAATGTCTCCAGACCAAATCCTTTAATAAGTAGTGTAGAAATGTCTCCAGACCCAAATCCTTTAATAAGTAGTGTAGAAATGTCTCCAGATCAAATCCTTTAATAAGTAGTGTAGAAATGTCTCCAGATCAAATCCTTTAATAAGTAGTGTAGAAATGTCTACGGACCAAATCCTTTAATAAGTAGTGTAGAAATGTCTCCAGATCAAATCCTTTAATAAGTAGTGTAGAAATGTCTCCAGATCAAATCCTTTAATAAGTAGTGTAGAAATGTCTCCGAACCAAATCCTTTAATAAGTAGTGTAGAAATGTCTCCAGATCAAATCCTTTAATAAGTAGTGTAGAAATGTCTCCAGATCAAATCCTTTAATAAGTAGTGTAGAAATGTCTACGGACCAAATCCTTTAATAAGTAGTGTAGAAATGTCTCCAGATCAAATCCTTTAATAAGTAGTGTAGAAATGTCTCCAGATCAAATCCTTTAATAAGTAGTGTAGAAATGTCTCCGAACCCAATCCTTTAATAAGTAGTGTAGAAATGTCTCCAGATGTAAATCCTTTAATAAGTAGTGTAGAAATGTCTCCAGATCAAATCCTTTAATAAGTAGTGTAGAAATGTCTCCAGATCAAATCCTTTAATAAGTAGTGTAGAAATGTCTCCAGATCAAATCCTTTAATAAGTAGTGTAGAAATGTCTCCAGATCAAATCCTTTAATAAGTAGTGTAGAAATGTCTCCAGATCAAATCCTTTAATAAGTAGTGTAGAAATGTCTCCGGACCAAATCCTTTAATAAGTAGTGTAGAAATGTCTCCAGATCAAATCCTTTAATAAGTAGTGTAGAAATGTCTCCAGATCAAATCCTTTAATAAGTAGTGTAGAAATGTCTCCAGACCAAATCCTTTAATAAGTAGTAGTGTAGAAATGTCTCCAGATCAAATCCTTTAATAAGTAGTGTAGAAATGTCTCCAGATCAAATCCTTTAATAGGTAGTGTAGAAATGTCTCCAGATCAAATCCTTTAATAAGTAGTGTAGAAATGTCTACGGACCAAATCCTTTAATAAGTAGTGTAGAAATGTCTCCAGATCAAATCCTTTAATAAGTAGTGTAGAAATGTCTCCAGATCAAATCCTTTAATAAGTAGTGTAGAAATGTCTCCAGATCAAATCCTTTAATAAGTAGTGTAGAAATGTCTCCAGATCAAATCCTTTAATAAGTAGTGTAGAAATGTCTCCAGATCAAATCCTTTAATAAGTAGTGTAGAAATGTCTCCAGATCAAATCCTTTAATAAGTAGTGTAGAAATGTCTCCAGATCAAATCCTTTAATAAGTAGTGTAGAAATGTCTCCGGACCAAATCCTTTAATAAGTAGTGTAGAAATGTCTCCAGATCAAATCCTTTAATAAGTAGTGTAGAAATGTCTCCAGATCAAATCCTTTAATAAGTAGTGTAGAAATGTCTCCAGATCAAATCCTTTAATAAGTAGTGTAGAAATGTCTCCGGACCAAATCCTTTAATAAGTAGTGTAGAAATGTCTCCAGATCAAATCCTTTAATAAGTAGTGTAGAAATGTCTCCAGATCAAATCCTTTAATAAGTAGTGTAGAAATGTCTCCAGATCAAATCCTTTAATAAGTAGTGTAGAAATGTCTCCAGATCAAATCCTTTAATAAGTAGTGTAGAAATGTCTCCAGATCAAATCCTTTAATAAGTAGTGTAGAAATGTCTCCAGATCAAATCCTTTAATAAGTAGTGTAGAAATGTCTCCAGATCAAATCCTTTAATAAGTAGTGTAGAAATGTCTCCAGATCAAATCCTTTAATAAGTAGTGTAGAAATGTCTCCAGATCAAATCCTTTAATAAGTAGTGTAGAAATGTCTCCAGATCAAATCCTTTAATAAGTAGTGTAGAAATGTCTCCAGATCAAATCCTTTAATAAGTAGTGTAGAAATGTCTCCAGATCAAATCCTTTAATAAGTAGTGTAGAAATGTCTCAAATCCTTTAATAAGTAGTGTAGAAATGTCTCCAGATCAAATCCTTTAATAAGTAGTGTAGAAATGTCTCCAGATCAAATCCTTTAATAAGTAGTGTAGAAATGTCTCCGGACCAAATCCTTTAATAAGTAGTGTAGAAATGTCTCCAGATCAAATCCTTTAATAAGTAGTGTAGAAATGTCTCCAGATCAAATCCTTTAATAAGTAGTGTAGAAATGTCTCCAGATCAAATCCTTTAATAAGTAGTGTAGAAATGTCTCCAGATCAAATCCTTTAATAAGTAGTGTAGAAATGTCTCCAGATCAAATCCTTTAATAAGTAGTGTAGAAATGTCTCCAGATCAAATCCTTTAATAAATAGTGTAGAAATGTCTCCAGATCAAATCCTTTAATAAGTAGTGTAGAAATGTCTCCAGATCAAATCCTTTAATAAGTAGTGTAGAAATGTCTCCAGATCAAATCCTTTAATAAGTAGTGTAGAAATGTCTCCAGATCAAATCCTTTAATAAGTAGTGTAGAAATGTCTCAAATCCTTTAATAAGTAGTGTAGAAATGTCTCCAGATCCTTTAATAAGTAGTGTAGAAATGTCTCCAGATCAAATCCTTTAATAAGTAGTGTAGAAATGTCTCCAGATCAAATCCTTTAATAAGTAGTGTAGAAATGTCTCCAGACCAAATCCTTTAATAAGTAGTGTAGAAATGTCTCCAGATCAAATCCTTTAATAAGTAGTGTAGAAATGTCTCCAGATCAAATCCTTTAATAAGTAGTGTAGAAATGTCTGATCAAATCCTTTAATAAGTAGTGTAGAAATGTCTCCAGATCAAATCCTTTAATAAGTAGTGTAGAAATGTCTCCAGATCAAATCCTTTAATAAGTAGTGTAGAAATGTCTCCAGATCAAATCCTTTAATAAGTAGTGTAGAAATGTCTCCAGATCAAATCCTTTAATAAGTAGTGTAGAAATGTCTCCAGATCAAATCCTTTAATAAGTAGTGTAGAAATGTCTCCAGATCAAATCCTTTAATAAGTAGTGTAGAAATGTCTCCAGATCAAATCCTTTAATAAGTAGTGTAGAAATGTCTCCAGACCAAATCCTTTAATAAGTAGTGTAGAAATGTCTCCAGACCAAATCCTTTAATAAGTAGTGTAGAAATGTCTCCAGATCAAATCCTTTAATAAGTAGTGTAGAAATGTCTCCGGACCAAATCCTTTAATAAGTAGTGTAGAAATGTCTCCAGATCAAATCCTTTAATAAGTAGTGTAGAAATGTCTCCAGATCAAATCCTTTAATAAGTAGTGTAGAAATGTCTCCAGATCAAATCCTTTAATAAGTAGTGTAGAAATGTCTCCAGATCAAATCCTTTAATAAGTAGTGTAGAAATGTCTCCAGATCAAATCCTTTAATAAGTAGTGTAGAAATGTCTCCAGAACCAAATCCTTTAATAAGTAGTGTAGAAATGTCTCCAGATCAAATCCTTTAATAAGTAGTGTAGAAATGTCTCCAGATCAAATCCTTTAATAAGTAGTGTAGAAATGTCTCCGGACCAAATCCTTTAATAAGTAGTGTAGAAATGTCTCCAGATCAAATCCTTTAATAAGTAGTGTAGAAATGTCTCCAGATCAAATCCTTTAATAAAGTAGTGTAGAAATGTCTCCGGACCAAATCCTTTAATAAGTAGTGTAGAAATGTCTCCAGATCAAATCCTTTAATAAGTAGTGTAGAAATGTCTCCAGATCAAATCCTTTAATAAGTAGTGTAGAAATGTCTCCAGATCAAATCCTTTAATAAGTAGTGTAGAAATGTCTCCAGATCAAATCCTTTAATAAGTAGTGTAGAAATGTCTCCAGATCAAATCCTTTAATAAGTAGTGTAGAAATGTCTCCGGACCAAATCCTTTAATAAGTAGTGTAGAAATGTCTCCAGATCAAATCCTTTAATAAGTAGTGTAGAAATGTCTCCAGATCAAATCCTTTAATAAGTAGTGTAGAAATGTCTCCAGATCAAATCCTTTAATAAGTAGTGTAGAAATGTCTCCAGATCAAATCCTTTAATAAGTAGTGTAGAAATGTCTCCAGATCAAATCCTTTAAGTGTAGAAAAGATCAAAGTGTAGAAATAGAAATGTCTCCAGATCAAATCCTTTAATAAGTAGTGTAGAAATGTCTCCAGATCAAATCCTTTAATAAGTAGTGTAGAAATGTCTCCAGATCAAATCCTTTAATAAGTAGTGTAGAAATGTCTCCAGATCAAATCCTTTAATAAGTAGTGTAGAAATGTCTCCAGATCAAATCCTTTAATAAGTAGTGTAGAAATGTCTCCAGATCAAATCCTTTAATAAGTAGTGTAGAAATGTCTCCAGATCAAATCCTTTAATAAGTAGTGTAGAAATGTCTCCAGATCAAATCCTTTAATAAGTAGTGTAGAAATGTCTCCAGATCAAATCCTTTAATAAGTAGTGTAGAAATGTCTCCAGATCAAATCCTTTAATAAGTAGTGTAGAAATGTCTCCAGATCAAATCCTTTAATAAGTAGTGTAGAAATGTCTCCAGATCAAATCCTTTAATAAGTAGTGTAGAAATGTCTCCAGATCAAATCCTTTAATAAGTAGTGTAGAAATGTCTCCAGATCAAATCCTTTAATAAGTAGTGTAGAAATGTCTCCAGATCAAATCCTTTAATAAGTAGTGTAGAAATGTCTCCAGACCAAATCCTTTAATAAGTAGTGTAGAAATGTCTCCAGATCAAATCCTTTAATAAGTAGTGTAGAAATGTCTCCAGATCAAATCCTTTAATAAGTAGTGTAGAAATGTCTCCAGATCAAATCCTTTAATAAGTAGTGTAGAAATGTCTCCAGATCAAATCCTTTAATAAGTAGTGTAGAAATGTCTCCAGATCAAATCCTTTAATAAGTAGTGTAGAAATGTCTCCAGATCAAATCCTTTAATAAGTAGTGTAGAAATGTCTCCAGATCAAATCCTTTAATAAGTAGTGTAGAAATGTCTCCAGATCAAATCCTTTAATAAGTAGTGTAGAAATGTCTCCAGATCAAATCCTTTAATAAGTAGTGTAGAAATGTCTCCGAACCAAATCCTTTAATAAGTAGTGTAGAAATGTCTCCAGATCAAATCCTTTAATAAGTAGTGTAGAAATGTCTCCAGATCAAATCCTTTAATAAGTAGTGTAGAAATGTCTCCAGATCAAATCCTTTAATAAGTAGTGTAGAAATGTCTCCAGATCAAATCCTTTAATAAGTAGTGTAGAAATGTCTCCAGATCAAATCCTTTAATAAGTAGTGTAGAAATGTCTCCAGATCAAATCCTTTAATAAGTAGTGTAGAAATGTCTCCAGATCAAATCCTTTAATAAGTAGTGTAGAAATGTCTCCAGATCAAATCCTTTAATAAGTAGTGTAGAAATGTCTCCAGACCAAATCCTTTAATAAGTAGTGTAGAAATGTCTCCAGATCAAATCCTTTAATAAGTAGTGTAGAAATGTCTCCAGATCAAATCCTTTAATAAGTAGTGTAGAAATGTCTCCAGATCAAATCCTTTAATAAAGTAGTGTAGAAATGTCTCCGGATCAAATCCTTTAATAAGTAGTGTAGAAATGTCTCCAGATCAAATCCTTTAATAAGTAGTGTAGAAATGTCTCCAGATCAAATCCTTTAATAAGTAGTGTAGAAATGTCTCCAGACCAAATCCTTTAATAAGTAGTGTAGAAATGTCTCCAGATCAAATCCTTTAATAAGTAGTGTAGAAATGTCTCCGGACCAAATCCTTTAATAAGTAGTGTAGAAATGTCTCCAGATCAAATCCTTTAATAAGTAGTGTAGAAATGTCTCCAGATCAAATCCTTTAATAAGTAGTGTAGAAATGTCTCCAGATCAAATCCTTTAATAAGTAGTGTAGAAATGTCTCCAGATCAAATCCTTTAATAAGTAGTGTAGAAATGTCTCCAGATCAAATCCTTTAATAAGTAGTGTAGAAATGTCTCCAGATCAAATCCTTTAATAAGTAGTGTAGAAATGTCTCCAGATCAAATCCTTTAATAAGTAGTGTAGAAATGTCTCCAGATCAAATCCTTTAATAAGTAGTGTAGAAATGTCTCCAGATCAAATCCTTTAATAAGTAGTGTAGAAATGTCTCCAGATCAAATCCTTTAATAAGTAGTGTAGAAATGTCTCCAGATCAAATCCTTTAATAAGTAGTGTAGAAATGTCCAGAAATGTCTCCAGATCAAATCCTTTAATAAGTAGTGTAGAAATGTCTCCAGATCAAATCCTTTAATAAGTAGTGTAGAAATGTCTACGGACCAAATCCTTTAATAAGTAGTGTAGAAATGTCTCCAGATCAAATCCTTTAATAAGTAGTGTAGAAATGTCTCCAGATCAAATCCTTTAATAAGTAGTGTAGAAATGTCTCCAGATCAAATCCTTTAATAAGTAGTGTAGAAATGTCTCCAGATCAAATCCTTTAATAAGTAGTGTAGAAATGTCTCCAGATCAAATCCTTTAATAAGTAGTGTAGAAATGTCTCCAGATCAAATCCTTTAATAAGTAGTGTAGAAATGTCTCCAGATCAAATCCTTTAATAAGTAGTGTAGAAATGTCTCCTTTAATAAGTAGTGTAGAAATGTCTCCAGACCAAATCCTTTAATAAGTAGTGTAGAAATGTCTCCAGATCAAATCCTTTAATAAGTAGTGTAGAAATGTCTCCAGATCAAATCCTTTAATAAGTAGTGTAGAAATGTCTCCAGATCAAATCCTTTAATAAGTAGTGTAGAAATGTCTCCAGATCAAATCCTTTAATAAGTAGTGTAGAAATGTCTCCAGATCAAATCCTTTAATAAGTAGTGTAGAAATGTCTCCAGATCAAATCCTTTAATAAGTAGTGTAGAAATGTCTCCAAATCCTTTAATAAGTTTAGAAATGTCTCCAGATCAAATCCTTTAATAAGTAGTGTAGAAATGTCTCCGGACCAAATCCTTTAATAAGTAGTGTAGAAATGTCTCCAGATCAAATCCTTTAATAAGTAGTGTAGAAATGTCTCCAGATCAAATCCTTTAATAAGTAGTGTAGAAATGTCTCCAGATCAAATCCTTTAATAAGTAGTGTAGAAATGTCTCCAGATCAAATCCTTTAATAAGTAGTGTAGAAATGTCTCCAGATCAAATCCTTTAATAAGTAGTGTAGAAATGTCTCCAGATCAAATCCTTTAATAAGTAGTGTAGAAATGTCTCCAGATCAAATCCTTTAATAAGTAGTGTAGAAATGTCTCCAGATCAAATCCTTTAATAAGTAGTGTAGAAATGTCTCCAGATCCTTTAATAAGAGTGTCAAATCCTTTAATAAGTAGTGAAGTGTCTCCAGATCAAATCCTTTAATAAGTAGTGTAGAAATGTCTCCAGATCAAATCCTTTAATAAGTAGTGTAGAAATGTCTCCAGATCAAATCCTTAATAAGTAGTGTAGAAATGTCTCCAGACCAAATCCTTTAATAAGTAGTGTAGAAATGTCTCCAGATCAAATCCTTTAATAAGTAGTGTAGAAATGTCTCCAGATCAAATCCTTTAATAAGTAGTGTAGAAATGTCTCCAGATCAAATCCTTTAATAAGTAGTGTAGAAATGTCTCCAGATCAAATCCTTTAATAAGTAGTGTAGAAATGTCTCCAGATCAAATCCTTTAATAAGTAGTGTAGAAATGTCTCCAGACCAAATCCTTTAATAAGTAGTGTAGAAATGTCTCCAGATCAAATCCTTTAATAAGTAGTGTAGAAATGTCTCCAGATCAAATCCTTTAATAAATAGTGTAGAAATGTCTCCGGACCAAATCCTTTAATAAGTAGTGTAGAAATGTCTCCAGATCAAATCCTTTAATAAGTAGTGTAGAAATGTCTCCAGATCAAATCCTTTAATAAGTAGTGTAGAAATGTCTCCAGACCAAATCCTTTAATAAGTAGTGTAGAAATGTCTCCGGACCAAATCCTTTAATAAGTAGTGTAGAAATGTCTCCGGACCAAATCCTTTAATAAGTAGTGTAGAAATGTCTCCAGATCAAATCCTTTAATAAGTAGTGTAGAAATGTCTCCAGATCAAATCCTTTAATAAGTAGTGTAGAAATGTCTCCAGATCAAATCCTTTAATAAGTAGTGTAGAAATGTCTCCAGATCAAATCCTTTAATAAGTAGTGTAGAAATGTCTCCAGATCAAATCCTTTAATAAGTAGTGTAGAAATGTCAAATCCAGAAATCCAGATCAAATCCTTTAATAAGTAGTGTAGAAATGTCTCCAGACCAAATCCTTTAATAAGTAGTGTAGAAATGTCTCCAGACCAAATCCTTTAATAAGTAGTGTAGAAATGTCTCCAGATCAAATCCTTTAATAAGTAGTGTAGAAATGTCTCCAGATCAAATCCTTTAATAAGTAGTGTAGAAATGTCTCCAGATCAAATCCTTTAATAAGTAGTGTAGAAATGTCTCCAGATCAAATCCTTTAATAAGTAGTGTAGAAATGTCTCCAGACCAAATCCTTTAATAAGTAGTGTAGAAATGTCTCCAGATCAAATCCTTTAATAAGTAGTGTAGAAATGTCTCCAGATCAAATCCTTTAATAAGTAGTGTAGAAATGTCTCCAGACCAAATCCTTTAATAAGTAGTGTAGAAATGTCTCCAGATCAAATCCTTTAATAAGTAGTGTAGAAATGTCTCCAGATCAAATCCTTTAATAAGTAGTGTAGAAATGTCTCCAGATCAAATCCTTTAATAAGTAGTGTAGAAATGTCTCCAGATCAAATCCTTTAATAAGTAGTGTAGAAATGTCTCCAGATCAAATCCTTTAATAAGTAGTGTAGAAATGTCTCCAGATCAAATCCTTTAATAAGTAGTGTAGAAATGTCTCCAGATCAAATCCTTTAATAAGTAGTGTAGAAATGTCTCCAGATCAAATCCTTTAATAAGTAGTGTAGAAATGTCTCCAGATCAAATCCTTTAATAAGTAGTGTAGAAATGTCTCCAGATCAAATCCTTTAATAAGTAGTGTAGAAATGTCTCCAGATCAAATCCTTTAATAAGTAGTGTAGAAATGTCTCCAGATCAAATCCTTTAATAAGTAGTGTAGAAATGTCTCCAGATCAAATCCTTTAATAAGTAGTGTAGAAATGTCTCCAGATCAAATCCTTTAATAAGTAGTGTAGAAATGTCTCCAGATCAAATCCTTTAATAAGTAGTGTAGAAATGTCTCCAGATCAAATCCTTTAATAAGTAGTGTAGAAATGTCTCCAGATCAAATCCTTTAATAAGTAGTGTAGAAATGTCTCCAGATCAAATCCTTTAATAAGTAGTGTAGAAATGTCTCCAGATCAAATCCTTTAATAAGTAGTGTAGAAATGTCTCCGGACCAAATCCTTTAATAAGTAGTGTAGAAATGTCTCCAGATCAAATCCTTTAATAAGTAGTGTAGAAATGTCTCCAGATCAAATCCTTTAATAAGTAGTGTAGAAATGTCTCCAGACCAAATCCTTTAATAAGTAGTGTAGAAATGTCTCCAGAACCAAATCCTTTAATAAGTAGTGTAGAAATGTCTCCAGATCAAATCCTTTAATAAGTAGTGTAGAAATGTCTCCAGATCAAATCCTTTAATAAGTAGTGTAGAAATGTCTCCAGATCAAATCCTTTAATAAGTAGTGTAGAAATGTCTCCAGATCAAATCCTTTAATAAGTAGTGTAGAAATGTCTCCAGATCAAATCCTTTAATAAGTAGTGTAGAAATGTCTCCAGATCAAATCCTTTAATAAGTAGTGTAGAAATGTCTCCAGATCAAATCCTTTAATAAGTAGTGTAGAAATGTCTCCAGACCAAATCCTTTAATAAGTAGACCAAATCCTTTAATAAGTAGTGTAGAAATGTCTCCAGATCAAATCCTTTAATAAGTAGTGTAGAAATGTCTCCAGATCAAATCCTTTAATAAGTAGTGTAGAAATGTCTCCAGATCAAATCCTTTAATAAGTAGTGTAGAAATGTCTCCAGATCAAATCCTTTAATAAGTAGTGTAGAAATGTCTCCAGATCAAATCCTTTAATAAGTAGTGTAGAAATGTCTCCAGATCAAATCCTTTAATAAGTAGTGTAGAAATGTCTCCAGATCAAATCCTTTAATAAGTAGTGTAGAAATGTCTCCAGATCAAATCCTTTAATAAGTAGTGTAGAAATGTCTCCAGACCAAATCCTTTAATAAGTAGTGTAGAAATGTCTCCAGATCAAATCCTTTAATAAGTAGTGTAGAAATGTCTCCAGATCAAATCCTTTAATAAGTAGTGTAGAAATGTCTCAGATCAAATCCTTTAATAAGTAGTGTAGAAACCAAATCCTTTAATAAGTAGTGTAGAAATGTCTCCAGATCAAATCCTTTAATAAGTAGTGTAGAAATGTCTCCAGATCAAATCCTTTAATAAGTAGTGTAGAAATGTCTCCAGATCAAATCCTTTAATAAGTAGTGTAGAAATGTCTCCAGATCAAATCCTTTAATAAGTAGTGTAGAAATGTCTCCAGATCAAATCCTTTAATAAGTAGTGTAGAAATGTCTCCAGATCAAATCCTTTAATAAGTAGTGTAGAAATGTCTCCAGATCAAATCCTTTAATAAGTAGTGTAGAAATGTCTCCAGATCAAATCCTTTAATAAGTAGTGTAGAAATGTCTCCAGATCAAATCCTTTAATAAGTAGTGTAGAAATGTCTCCAGATCAAATCCTTTAATAAGTAGTGTAGAAATGTCTCCAGATCAAATCCTTTAATAAGTAGTGTAGAAATGTCTCCAGATCAAATCCTTTTTAAGTGTAATGTCTCCAGATCAAAGTGTAGAAATGTCTCCAGATCAAATCCTTTAATAAGTAGTGTAGAAATGTCTCCGGACCAAATCCTTTAATAAGTAGTGTAGAAATGTCTCCAGATCAAATCCTTTAATAAGTAGTGTAGAAATGTCTCCAGATCAAATCCTTTAATAAGTAGTGTAGAAATGTCTCCAGATCAAATCCTTTAATAAGTAGTGTAGAAATGTCTCCAGATCAAATCCTTTAATAAGTAGTGTAGAAATGTCTCCAGATCAAATCCTTTAATAAGTGTAATGTAGAAATGTCTCCAGATCAAATCCTTTAATAAGTAGTGTAGAAATGTCTCCAGATCAAATCCTTTAATAAGTAGTGTAGAAATGTCTCCAGATCAAATCCTTTAATAAGTAGTGTAGAAATGTCTCCAGATCAAATCCTTTAATAAGTAGTGTAGAAATGTCTCCAGATCAAATCCTTTAATAAGTAGTGTAGAAATGTCTCCAGATCAAATCCTTTAATAAGTAGTGTAGAAATGTCTCCAGATCAAATCCTTTAATAAGTAGTGTAGAAATGTCTCCAGATCAAATCCTTTAATAAGTAGTGTAGAAATGTCTCCAGATCAAATCCTTTAATAAGTAGTGTAGAAATGTCTCCAGATCAAATCCTTTAATAAGTAGTGTAGAAATGTCTCCAGATCAAATCCTTTAATAAGTAGTGTAGAAATGTCTCCAGATCAAATCCTTTAATAAGTAGTGTAGAAATGTCTCCAGATCAAATCCTTTAATAAGTAGTGTAGAAATGTCTCCAGATCAAATCCTTTAATAAGTAGTGTAGAAATGTCTCCAGATCAAATCCTTTAATAAGTAGTGTAGAAATGTCTCCAGATCAAATCCTTTAATAAGTAGTGTAGAAATGTCTCCAGATCAAATCCTTTAATAAGTAGTGTAGAAATGTCTCCAGATCAAATCCTTTAATAAGTGTAGTGTAGAAATGTCTCCAGATCAAATCCTTTAATAAGTAGTGTAGAAATGTCTCCAGATCAAATCCTTTAATAAGTAGTGTAGAAATGTCTCCAGATCAAATCCTTTAATAAGTAGTGTAGAAATGTCTCCAGATCAAATCCTTTAATAAGTAGTGTAGAAATGTCTCCAGATCAAATCCTTTAATAAGTAGTGTAGAAATGTCTCCAGATCAAATCCTTTAATAAGTAGTGTAGAAATGTCTCCAGACCAAATCCTTTAATAAGTAGTGTAGAAATGTCTCCAGATCAAATCCTTTAATAAGTAGTGTAGAAATGTCTCCAGATCAAATCCTTTAATAAGTAGTGTAGAAATGTCTCCAGATCAAATCCTTTAATAAGTAGTGTAGAAATGTCTCCAGACCAAATCCTTTAATAAGTAGTGTAGAAATGTCTCCAGATCAAATCCTTTAATAAGTAGTGTAGAAATGTCTCCAGATCAAATCCTTTAATAAGTAGTGTAGAAATGTCTCCAGATCAAATCCTTTAATAAGTAGTGTAGAAATGTCTCCAGACCAAATCCTTTAATAAGTAGTGTAGAAATGTCTCCAGATCAAATCCTTTAATAAGTAGTGTAGAAATGTCTCCAGATCAAATCCTTTAATAAGTAGTGTAGAAATGTCTCCAGATCAAATCCTTTAATAAGTAGTGTAGAAATGTCTCCAGATCAAATCCTTTAATAAGTAGTGTAGAAATGTCTCCAGATCAAATCCTTTAATAAGTAGTGTAGAAATGTCTCCAGATCAAATCCTTTAATAAGTAGTGTAGAAATGTCTCCAGATCAAATCCTTTAATAAGTAGTGTAGAAATGTCAAATCCTTTAATAAGTAGTGTAGAAATGTCTCCAGATCAAATCCTTTAATAAGTAGTGTAGAAATGTCTCCAGATCAAATCCTTTAATAAGTAGTGTAGAAATGTCTCCAGATCAAATCCTTTAATAAGTAGTGTAGAAATGTCTCCAGATCAAATCCTTTAATAAGTAGTGTAGAAATGTCTCCAGATCAAATCCTTTAATAAGTAGTGTAGAAATGTCTCCAGATCAAATCCTTTAATAAGTAGTGTAGAAATGTCTCCAGATCAAATCCTTTAATAAGTAGTGTAGAAATGTCTCCAGATCAAATCCTTTAATAAGTAGTGTAGAAATGTCTCCGGACCAAATCCTTTAATAAGTAGTGTAGAAATGTCTCCAGATCAAATCCTTTAATAAGTAGTGTAGAAATGTCTCCAGATCAAATCCTTTAATAAGTAGTGTAGAAATGTCTCCAGATCAAATCCTTTAATAAGTAGTGTAGAAATGTCTCCAGATCAAATCCTTTAATAAGTAGTGTAGAAATGTCTCCAGATCAAATCCTTTAATAAGTAGTGTAGAAATGTCTCCAGATCAAATCCTTTAATAAGTAGTGTAGAAATGTCTCCAGATCAAATCCTTTAATAAGTAGTGTAGAAATGTCTCCAGATCAAATCCTTTAATAAGTAGTGTAGAAATGTCTCCAGATCAAATCCTTTAATAAGTAGTGTAGAAATGTCTCCAGATCAAATCCTTTAATAAGTAGTGTAGAAATGTCTCCAGATCAAATCCTTTAATAAGTAGTGTAGAAATGTCTCCAGATCAAATCCTTTAATAAGTAGTGTAGAAATGTCTCCAGATCAAATCCTTTAATAAGTAGTGTAGAAATGTCTCCAGATCAAATCCTTTAATAAGTAGTGTAGAAATGTCTCCAGATCAAATCCTTTAATAAGTAGTGTAGAAATGTCTCCAGATCAAATCCTTTAATAAGTAGTGTAGAAATGTCTCCAGATCAAATCCTTTAATAAGTAGTGTAGAAATGTCTCCAGATCAAATCCTTTAATAAGTAGTGTAGAAATGTCTCCAGATCAAATCCTTTAATAAGTAGTGTAGAAATGTCTCCAGATCAAATCCTTTAATAAGTAGTGTAGAAATGTCTCCAGATCAAATCCTTTAATAAGTAGTGTAGAAATGTCTCCAGATCAAATCCTTTAATAAGTAGTGTAGAAATGTCTCCAGATCAAATCCTTTAATAAGTAGTGTAGAAATGTCTCCAGATCAAATCCTTTAATAAGTAGTGTAGAAATGTCTCCAGATCAAATCCTTTAATAAGTAGTGTAGAAATGTCTCCAGATCAAATCCTTTAATAAGTAGTGTAGAAATGTCTCCAGATCAAATCCTTTAATAAGTAGTGTAGAAATGTCTCCGGACCAAATCCTTTAATAAGTAGTGTAGAAATGTCTCCAGATCAAATCCTTTAATAAGTAGTGTAGAAATGTCTCCAGATCAAATCCTTTAATAAGTAGTGTAGAAATGTCTCCAGATCAAATCCTTTAATAAGTAGTGTAGAAATGTCTCCAGATCAAATCCTTTAATAAGTAGTGTAGAAATGTCTCCAGATCAAATCCTTTAATAAGTAGTGTAGAAATGTCTCCAGATCAAATCCTTTAATAAGTAGTGTAGAAATGTCTCCAGATCAAATCCTTTAATAAGTAGTGTAGAAATGTCTCCAGATCAAATCCTTTAATAAGTAGTGTAGAAATGTCTCCAGATCAAATCCTTTAATAAGTAGTGTAGAAATGTCTCCAGATCAAATCCTTTAATAAGTAGTGTAGAAATGTCTCCAGATCAAATCCTTTAATAAGTAGTGTAGAAATGTCTCCAGATCAAATCCTTTAATAAGTAGTGTAGAAATGTCTCCAGATCAAATCCTTTAATAAGTAGTGTAGAAATGTCTCCAGATCAAATCCTTTAATAAGTAGTGTAGAAATGTCTCCAGATCAAATCCTTTAATAAGTAGTGTAGAAATGTCTCCAGATCAAATCCTTTAATAAGTAGTGTAGAAATGTCTCCAGATCAAATCCTTTAATAAGTAGTGTAGAAATGTCTCCAGATCAAATCCTTTAATAAGTAGTGTAGAAATGTCTCCAGATCAAATCCTTTAATAAGTAGTGTAGAAATGTCTCCAGATCAAATCCTTTAATAAGTAGTGTAGAAATGTCTCCAGATCAAATCCTTTAATAAGTAGTGTAGAAATGTCTCCAGATCAAATCCTTTAATAAGTAGTGTAGAAATGTCTCCAGATCAAATCCTTTAATAAGTAGTGTAGAAATGTCTCCAGATCAAATCCTTTAATAAGTAGTGTAGAAATGTCTCCGGACCAAATCCTTTAATAAGTAGTGTAGAAATGTCTCCAGATCAAATCCTTTAATAAGTAGTGTAGAAATGTCTCCAGATCAAATCCTTTAATAAGTAGTGTAGAAATGTCTCCAGATCAAATCCTTTAATAAGTAGTGTAGAAATGTCTCCAGATCAAATCCTTTAATAAGTAGTGTAGAAATGTCTCCAGATCAAATCCTTTAATAAGTAGTGTAGAAATGTCTCCAGATCAAATCCTTTAATAAGTAGTGTAGAAATGTCTCCAGATCAAATCCTTTAATAAGTAGTGTAGAAATGTCTCCAGATCAAATCCTTTAATAAGTAGTGTAGAAATGTCTCCAGATCAAATCCTTTAATAAGTAGTGTAGAAATGTCTCCAGATCAAATCCTTTAATAAGTAGTGTAGAAATGTCTCCAGATCAAATCCTTTAATAAGTAGTGTAGAAATGTCTCCAGATCAAATCCTTTAATAAGTAGTGTAGAAATGTCTCCAGATCAAATCCTTTAATAAGTAGTGTAGAAATGTCTCCAGACCAAATCCTTTAATAAGTAGTGTAGAAATGTCTCCAGATCAAATCCTTTAATAAGTAGTGTAGAAATGTCTCCAGATCAAATCCTTTAATAAGTAGTGTAGAAATGTCTCCAGATCAAATCCTTTAATAAGTAGTGTAGAAATGTCTCCAGATCAAATCCTTTAATAAGTAGTGTAGAAATGTCTCCAGATCAAATCCTTTAATAAGTAGTGTAGAAATGTCTCCAGATCAAATCCTTTAATAAGTAGTGTAGAAATGTCTCCAGATCAAATCCTTTAATAAGTAGTGTAGAAATGTCTCCAGATCAAATCCTTTAATAAGTAGTGTAGAAATGTCTCCAGATCAAATCCTTTAATAAGTAGTGTAGAAATGTCTCCAGATCAAATCCTTTAATAAGTAGTGTAGAAATGTCTCCGGACCAAATCCTTTAATAAGTAGTGTAGAAATGTCTCCAGATCAAATCCTTTAATAAGTAGTGTAGAAATGTCTCCAGATCAAATCCTTTAATAAGTAGTGTAGAAATGTCTCCAGATCAAATCCTTTAATAAGTAGTGTAGAAATGTCTCCAGATCAAATCCTTTAATAAGTAGTGTAGAAATGTCTCCAGATCAAATCCTTTAATAAGTAGTGTAGAAATGTCTCCAGATCAAATCCTTTAATAAGTAGTGTAGAAATGTCTCCAGATCAAATCCTTTAATAAGTAGTGTAGAAATGTCTCCAGATCAAATCCTTTAATAAGTAGTGTAGAAATGTCTCCAGATCAAATCCTTTAATAAGTAGTGTAGAAATGTCTCCAGACCAAATCCTTTAATAAGTAGTGTAGAAATGTCTCCAGATCAAATCCTTTAATAAGTAGTGTAGAAATGTCTCCAGATCAAATCCTTTAATAAGTAGTGTAGAAATGTCTCCAGATCAAATCCTTTAATAAGTAGTGTAGAAATGTCTCCAGATCAAATCCTTTAATAAGTAGTGTAGAAATGTCTCCAGATCAAATCCTTTAATAAGTAGTGTAGAAATGTCTCCAGATCAAATCCTTTAATAAGTAGTGTAGAAATGTCTCCAGATCAAATCCTTTAATAAGTAGTGTAGAAATGTCTCCAGATCAAATCCTTTAATAAGTAGTGTAGAAATGTCTCCAGATCAAATCCTTTAATAAGTAGTGTAGAAATGTCTCCAGATCAAATCCTTTAATAAGTAGTGTAGAAATGTCTCCAGATCAAATCCTTTAATAAGTAGTGTAGAAATGTCTCCGGACCAAATCCTTTAATAAGTAGTGTAGAAATGTCTCCAGATCAAATCCTTTAATAAGTAGTGTAGAAATGTCTCCAGATCAAATCCTTTAATAAGTAGTGTAGAAATGTCTCCAGATCAAATCCTTTAATAAGTAGTGTAGAAATGTCTACGGACCAAATCCTTTAATAAGTAGTGTAGAAATGTCTCCAGATCAAATCCTTTAATAAGTAGTGTAGAAATGTCTCCAGATCAAATCCTTTAATAAGTAGTGTAGAAATGTCTCCAGATCAAATCCTTTAATAAGTAGTGTAGAAATGTCTCCAGATCAAATCCTTTAATAAGTAGTGTAGAAATGTCTCCAGATCAAATCCTTTAATAAGTAGTGTAGAAATGTCTCCGGACCAAATCCTTTAATAAGTAGTGTAGAAATGTCTCCAGATCAAATCCTTTAATAAGTAGTGTAGAAATGTCTCCAGATCAAATCCTTTAATAAGTAGTGTAGAAATGTCTCCAGATCAAATCCTTTAATAAGTAGTGTAGAAATGTCTCCAGATCAAATCCTTTAATAAGTAGTGTAGAAATGTCTCCAGATCAAATCCTTTAATAAGTAGTGTAGAAATGTCTCCAGATCAAATCCTTTAATAAGTAGTGTAGAAATGTCTCCAGATCAAATCCTTTAATAAGTAGTGTAGAAATGTCTCCAGATCAAATCCTTTAATAAGTAGTGTAGAAATGTCTCCAGATCAAATCCTTTAATAAGTAGTGTAGAAATGTCTCCAGATCAAATCCTTTAATAAGTAGTGTAGAAATGTCTCCAGATCAAATCCTTTAATAAGTAGTGTAGAAATGTCTCCAGATCAAATCCTTTAATAAGTAGTGTAGAAATGTCTCCAGATCAAATCCTTTAATAAGTAGTGTAGAAATGTCTCCAGATCAAATCCTTTAATAAGTAGTGTAGAAATGTCTCCAGATCAAATCCTTTAATAAGTAGTGTAGAAATGTCTCCAGATCAAATCCTTTAATAAGTAGTGTAGAAATGTCTCCAGATCAAATCCTTTAATAAGTAGTGTAGAAATGTCTCCAGATCAAATCCTTTAATAAGTAGTGTAGAAATGTCTCCAGATCAAATCCTTTAATAAGTAGTGTAGAAATGTCTCCAGATCAAATCCTTTAATAAGTAGTGTAGAAATGTCTCCAGATCAAATCCTTTAATAAGTAGTGTAGAAATGTCTCCAGATCAAATCCTTTAATAAGTAGTGTAGAAATGTCTCCAGATCAAATCCTTTAATAAGTAGTGTAGAAATGTCTCCAGATCAAATCCTTTAATAAGTAGTGTAGAAATGTCTCCAGATCAAATCCTTTAATAAGTAGTGTAGAAATGTCTCCGGACCAAATCCTTTAATAAGTAGTGTAGAAATGTCTCCAGATCAAATCCTTTAATAAGTAGTGTAGAAATGTCTCCAGATCAAATCCTTTAATAAGTAGTGTAGAAATGTCTCCAGATCAAATCCTTTAATAAGTAGTGTAGAAATGTCTCCAGATCAAATCCTTTAATAAGTAGTGTAGAAATGTCTCCAGATCAAATCCTTTAATAAGTAGTGTAGAAATGTCTCCAGATCAAATCCTTTAATAGAAAGTAGTGTAGAAATGTCTCCAGATCAAATCCTTTAATAAGTAGTGTAGAAATGTCTCCAGATCAAATCCTTTAATAAGTAGTGTAGAAATGTCTCCAGATCAAATCCTTTAATAAGTAGTGTAGAAATGTCTCCAGATCAAATCCTTTAATAAGTAGTGTAGAAATGTCTCCAGATCAAATCCTTTAATAAGTAGTGTAGAAATGTCTCCAGATCAAATCCTTTAATAAGTAGTGTAGAAATGTCTCCGGACCAAATCCTTTAATAAGTAGTGTAGAAATGTCTCCAGATCAAATCCTTTAATAAGTAGTGTAGAAATGTCTCCAGATCAAATCCTTTAATAAGTAGTGTAGAAATGTCTCCAGATCAAATCCTTTAATAAGTAGTGTAGAAATGTCTCCAGATCAAATCCTTTAATAAGTAGTGTAGAAATGTCTCCAGATCAAATCCTTTAATAAGTAGTGTAGAAATGTCTCCAGATCAAATCCTTTAATAAGTAGTGTAGAAATGTCTCCAGATCAAATCCTTTAATAAGTAGTGTAGAAATGTCTCCAGATCAAATCCTTTAATAAGTAGTGTAGAAATGTCTCCGGACCAAATCCTTTAATAAGTAGTGTAGAAATGTCTCCAGATCAAATCCTTTAATAAGTAGTGTAGAAATGTCTCCAGATCAAATCCTTTAATAAGTAGTGTAGAAATGTCTCCAGATCAAATCCTTTAATAAGTAGTGTAGAAATGTCTCCAGATCAAATCCTTTAATAAGTAGTGTAGAAATGTCTCCAGATCAAATCCTTTAATAAGTAGTGTAGAAATGTCTCCAGATCAAATCCTTTAATAAGTAGTGTAGAAATGTCTCCAGATCAAATCCTTTAATAAGTAGTGTAGAAATGTCTCCAGATCAAATCCTTTAATAAGTAGTGTAGAAATGTCTCCAGATCAAATCCTTTAATAAGTAGTGTAGAAATGTCTCCAGATCAAATCCTTTAATAAGTAGTGTAGAAATGTCTCCAGATCAAATCCTTTAATAAGTAGTGTAGAAATGTCTCCAGATCAAATCCTTTAATAAGTAGTGTAGAAATGTCTCCAGATCAAATCCTTTAATAAGTAGTGTAGAAATGTCTCCAGATCAAATCCTTTAATAAGTAGTGTAGAAATGTCTCCAGATCAAATCCTTTAATAAGTAGTGTAGAAATGTCTCCAGATCAAATCCTTTAATAAGTAGTGTAGAAATGTCTCCAGATCAAATCCTTTAATAAGTAGTGTAGAAATGTCTCCAGATCAAATCCTTTAATAAGTAGTGTAGAAATGTCTCCAGATCAAATCCTTTAATAAGTAGTGTAGAAATGTCTCCGGACCAAATCCTTTAATAAGTAGTGTAGAAATGTCTCCAGATCAAATCCTTTAATAAGTAGTGTAGAAATGTCTCCAGATCAAATCCTTTAATAAGTAGTGTAGAAATGTCTCCAGATCAAATCCTTTAATAAGTAGTGTAGAAATGTCTCCAGATCAAATCCTTTAATAAGTAGTGTAGAAATGTCTCCAGATCAAATCCTTTAATAAGTAGTGTAGAAATGTCTCCAGATCAAATCCTTTAATAAGTAGTGTAGAAATGTCTCCAGATCAAATCCTTTAATAAGTAGTGTAGAAATGTCTCCAGATCAAATCCTTTAATAAGTAGTGTAGAAATGTCTCCAGATCAAATCCTTTAATAAGTAGTGTAGAAATGTCTCCAGATCAAATCCTTTAATAAGTAGTGTAGAAATGTCTCCAGATCAAATCCTTTAATAAGTAGTGTAGAAATGTCTCCAGATCAAATCCTTTAATAAGTAGTGTAGAAATGTCTCCAGATCAAATCCTTTAATAAGTAGTGTAGAAATGTCTCCAGATCAAATCCTTTAATAAGTAGTGTAGAAATGTCTCCAGATCAAATCCTTTAATAAGTAGTGTAGAAATGTCTCCAGATCAAATCCTTTAATAAGTAGTGTAGAAATGTCTCCAGATCAAATCCTTTAATAAGTAGTGTAGAAATGTCTCCAGATCAAATCCTTTAATAAGTAGTGTAGAAATGTCTCCAGATCAAATCCTTTAATAAGTAGTGTAGAAATGTCTCCAGATCAAATCCTTTAATAAGTAGTGTAGAAATGTCTCCAGATCAAATCCTTTAATAAGTAGTGTAGAAATGTCTCCAGATCAAATCCTTTAATAAGTAGTGTAGAAATGTCTCCAGATCAAATCCTTTAATAAGTAGTGTAGAAATGTCTCCAGATCAAATCCTTTAATAAGTAGTGTAGAAATGTCTCCAGATCAAATCCTTTAATAAGTAGTGTAGAAATGTCTCCAGATCAAATCCTTTAATAAGTAGTGTAGAAATGTCTCCAGATCAAATCCTTTAATAAGTAGTGTAGAAATGTCTCCAGATCAAATCCTTTAATAAGTAGTGTAGAAATGTCTCCAGATCAAATCCTTTAATAAGTAGTGTAGAAATGTCTACGGACCAAATCCTTTAATAAGTAGTGTAGAAATGTCTCCAGATCAAATCCTTTAATAAGTAGTGTAGAAATGTCTCCAGATCAAATCCTTAATAAGTAGTGTAGAAATGTCTCCAGACCAAATCCTTTAATAAGTAGTGTAGAAATGTCTCCAGATCAAATCCTTTAATAAGTAGTGTAGAAATGTCTCCAGATCAAATCCTTTAATAAGTAGTGTAGAAATGTCTCCAGATCAAATCCTTTAATAAGTAGTGTAGAAATGTCTCCAGATCAAATCCTTTAATAAGTAGTGTAGAAATGTCTCCAGATCAAATCCTTTAATAAGTAGTGTAGAAATGTCTCCAGATCAAATCCTTTAATAAGTAGTGTAGAAATGTCTCCAGATCAAATCCTTTAATAAGTAGTGTAGAAATGTCTCCAGATCAAATCCTTTAATAAGTAGTGTAGAAATGTCTCCAGATCAAATCCTTTAATAAGTAGTGTAGAAATGTCTCCAGATCAAATCCTTTAATAAGTAGTGTAGAAATGTCTCCAGATCAAATCCTTTAATAAGTAGTGTAGAAATGTCTCCAGATCAAATCCTTTAATAAGTAGTGTAGAAATGTCTCCGGACCAAATCCTTTAATAAGTAGTGTAGAAATGTCTCCAGATCAAATCCTTTAATAAGTAGTGTAGAAATGTCTCCAGATCAAATCCTTTAATAAGTAGTGTAGAAATGTCTCCAGATCAAATCCTTTAATAAGTAGTGTAGAAATGTCTCCAGATCAAATCCTTTAATAAGTAGTGTAGAAATGTCTCCAGATCAAATCCTTTAATAAGTAGTGTAGAAATGTCTCCAGATCAAATCCTTTAATAAGTAGTGTAGAAATGTCTCCAGATCAAATCCTTTAATAAGTAGTGTAGAAATGTCTCCAGATCAAATCCTTTAATAAGTAGTGTAGAAATGTCTCCGGACCAAATCCTTTAATAAGTAGTGTAGAAATGTCTCCAGATCAAATCCTTTAATAAGTAGTGTAGAAATGTCTCCAGATCAAATCCTTTAATAAGTAGTGTAGAAATGTCTCCGAACCAAATCCTTTAATAAGTAGTGTAGAAATGTCTCCAGATCAAATCCTTTAATAAGTAGTGTAGAAATGAAATGTCTCCTTTAATAAGTAGTGTAGATCAAATCCTTTAATAAGTAGTGTAGAAATGTCTCCGGACCAAATCCTTTAATAAGTAGTGTAGAAATGTCTCCAGATCAAATCCTTTAATAAGTAGTGTAGAAATGTCTCCAGATCAAATCCTTTAATAAGTAGTGTAGAAATGTCTCCGGACCAAATCCTTTAATAAGTAGTGTAGAAATGTCTCCAGATCAAATCCTTTAATAAGTAGTGTAGAAATGTCTCCAGATCAAATCCTTTAATAAGTAGTGTAGAAATGTCTCCAGACCAAATCCTTTAATAAGTAGTGTAGAAATGTCTCCAGATCAAATCCTTTAATAAGTAGTGTAGAAATGTCTCCAGATCAAATCCTTTAATAAGTAGTGTAGAAATGTCTCCAGATCAAATCCTTTAATAAGTAGTGTAGAAATGTCTCCGGACCAAATCCTTTAATAAGTAGTGTAGAAATGTCTCCAGATCAAATCCTTTAATAAGTAGTGTAGAAATGTCTCCAGATCAAATCCTTTAATAAGTAGTGTAGAAATGTCTCCAGATCAAATCCTTTAATAAGTAGTGTAGAAATGTCTCCAGATCAAATCCTTTAATAAGTAGTGTAGAAATGTCTCCAGATCAAATCCTTTAATAAGTAGTGTAGAAATGTCTCCAGATCAAATCCTTTAATAAGTAGTGTAGAAATGTCTCCAGATCAAATCCTTTAATAAGTAGTGTAGAAATGTCTCCAGATCAAATCCTTTAATAAGTAGTGTAGAAATGTCTCCAGATCAAATCCTTTAATAAGTAGTGTAGAAATGTCTCCAGATCAAATCCTTTAATAAGTAGTGTAGAAATGTCTCCAGATCAAATCCTTTAATAAGTAGTGTAGAAATGTCTC
This sequence comes from Tachypleus tridentatus, assembly GCF_004210375.1. Lineage (NCBI taxonomy): Eukaryota > Metazoa > Arthropoda > Merostomata > Xiphosura > Limulidae > Tachypleus > Tachypleus tridentatus. The sequence goes on from NC_134833.1 coordinate 13,846,091, forward strand.
CAGATCAAATCCTTTAATAAGTAGTGTAGAAATGTCTCCGGATCAAATCCTTTAATAAGTAGTGTAGAAATGTCTCCAGATCAAATCCTTTAATAAGTAGTGTAGAAATGTCTCCAGATCAAATCCTTTAATAAGTAGTGTAGAAATGTCTCCGGACCAAATCCTTTAATAAGTAGTGTAGAAATGTCTCCAGATCAAATCCTTTAATAAGTAGTGTAGAAATGTCTCCAGATCAAATCCTTTAATAAGTAGTGTAGAAATGTCTCCAGACCAAATCCTTTAATAAGTAGTGTAGAAATGTCTCCAGATCAAATCCTTTAATAAGTAGTGTAGAAATGTCTCCAGATCAAATCCTTTAATAAGTAGTGTAGAAATGTCTCCAGACCAAATCCTTTAATAAGTAGTGTAGAAATGTCTCCAGATCAAATCCTTTAATAAGTAGTGTAGAAATGTCTCCAGATCAAATCCTTTAATAAGTAGTGTAGAAATGTCTCCGGACCAAATCCTTTAATAAGTAGTGTAGAAATGTCTCCAGATCAAATCCTTTAATAAGTAGTGTAGAAATGTCTCCAGATCAAATCCTTTAATAAGTAGTGTAGAAATGTCTCCAGATCAAATCCTTTAATAAGTAGTGTAGAAATGTCTCCAGATCAAATCCTTTAATAAGTAGTGTAGAAATGTCTCCAGATCAAATCCTTTAATAAGTAGTGTAGAAATGTCTCCAGATCAAATCCTTTAATAAGTAGTGTAGAAATGTCTCCAGATCAAATCCTTTAATAAGTAGTGTAGAAATGTCTCCAGATCAAATCCTTTAATAAGTAGTGTAGAAATGTCTCTCCAGATCAAATCCTTTAATAAGTAGTGTAGAAATGTCTCCAGATCAAATCCTTTAATAAGTAGTGTAGAAATGTCTCCAGATCAAATCCTTTAATAAGTAGTGTAGAAATGTCTCCAGATCAAATCCTTTAATAAGTAGTGTAGAAATGTCTCCAGACCAAATCCTTTAATAAGTAGTGTAGAAATGTCTCCAGATCAAATCCTTTAATAAGTAGTGTAGAAATGTCTCCAGATCAAATCCTTTAATAAGTAGTGTAGAAATGTCTCCAGATCAAATCCTTTAATAAGTAGTGTAGAAATGTCTCCAGATCAAATCCTTTAATAAGTAGTGTAGAAATGTCTCCAGATCAAATCCTTTAATAAGTAGTGTAGAAATGTCTCCTTTAATAAGTAGTGTAGATGTCTCCAGATCAAATCCTTTAATAAGTAGTGTAGAAATGTCTCCAGATCAAATCCTTTAATAAGTAGTGTAGAAATGTCTCCAGATCAAATCCTTTAATAAGTAGTGTAGAAATGTCTCCAGATCAAATCCTTTAATAAGTAGTGTAGAAATGTCTCCGGACCAAATCCTTTAATAAGTAGTGTAGAAATGTCTCCAGATCAAATCCTTTAATAAGTAGTGTAGAAATGTCTCCAGATCAAATCCTTTAATAAGTAGTGTAGAAATGTCTCCAGATCAAATCCTTTAATAAGTAGTGTAGAAATGTCTCCAGATCAAATCCTTTAATAAGTAGTGTAGAAATGTCTCCAGATCAAATCCTTTAATAAGTAGTGTAGAAATGTCTCCAGATCAAATCCTTTAATAAGTAGTGTAGAAATGTCTCCAGATCAAATCCTTTAATAAGTAGTGTAGAAATGTCTCCAGATCAAATCCTTTAATAAGTAGTGTAGAAATGTCTCCAGATCAAATCCTTTAATAAGTAGTGTAGAAATGTCTCCAGATCAAATCCTTTAATAAGTAGTGTAGAAATGTCTCCAGATCAAATCCTTTAATAAGTAGTGTAGAAATGTCTCCAGATCAAATCCTTTAATAAGTAGTGTAGAAATGTCTCCAGATCAAATCCTTTAATAAGTAGTGTAGAAATGTCTCCAGATCAAATCCTTTAATAAGTAGTGTAGAAATGTCTCCAGATCAAATCCTTTAATAAGTAGTGTAGAAATGTCTCCAGATCAAATCCTTTAATAAGTAGTGTAGAAATGTCTCCAGATCAAATCCTTTAATAAGTAGTGTAGAAATGTCTCCAGATCAAATCCTTTAATAAGTAGTGTAGAAATGTCTCCAGATCAAATCCTTTAATAAGTAGTGTAGAAATGTCTCCAGACCAAATCCTTTAATAAGTAGTGTAGAAATGTCTCCAGATCAAATCCTTTAATAAGTAGTGTAGAAATGTCTCCAGATCAAATCCTTTAATAAGTAGTGTAGAAATGTCTCCAGATCAAATCCTTTAATAAGTAGTGTAGAAATGTCTCCAGATCAAATCCTTTAATAAGTAGTGTAGAAATGTCTCCAGATCAAATCCTTTAATAAGTAGTGTAGAAATGTCTCCAGATCAAATCTTTTAATAAGTAGTGCAGAAATGTCTCCAAATCAAATCCTTTAATAAGTAGTGTAGAAATGTCTCCGGACCAAATCCTTTAATAAGTAGTGTAGAAATGTCTCCAGATCAAATCCTTTAATAAGTAGTGTAGAAATGTCTCCAGATCAAATCCTTTAATAAGTAGTGTAGAAATGTCTCCAGATCAAATCCTTTAATAAGTAGTGTAGAAATGTCTCCAGATCAAATCCTTTAATAAGTAGTGTAGAAATGTCTCCAGATCAAATCCTTTAATAAGTAGTGTAGAAATGTCTCCAGATCAAATCCTTTAATAAGTAGTGTAGAAATGTCTCCAGATCAAATCCTTTAATAAGTAGTGTAGAAATGTCTCCAGATCAAATCCTTTAATAAGTAGTGTAGAAATGTCTCCAGATCAAATCCTTTAATAAGTAGTGTAGAAATGTCTCCGGATCAAATCCTTTAATAAGTAGTGTAGAAATGTCTCCAGATCAAATCCTTTAATAAGTAGTGTAGAAATGTCTCCAGATCAAATCCTTTAATAAGTAGTGTAGAAATGTCTCCAGATCAAATCCTTTAATAAGTAGTGTAGAAATGTCTCCAGATCAAATCCTTTAATAAGTAGTGTAGAAATGTCTCCGGACCAAATCCTTTAATAAGTAGTGTAGAAATGTCTCCAGATCAAATCCTTTAATAAGTAGTGTAGAAATGTCTCCAGATCAAATCCTTTAATAAGTAGTGTAGAAATGTCTCCAGATCAAATCCTTTAATAAGTAGTGTAGAAATGTCTCAAATCCTTTAATAAGTAGTGTAGAAATGTCTCCAGATCAAATCCTTTAATAAGTAGTGTAGAAATGTCTCCAGATCAAATCCTTTAATAAGTAGTGTAGAAATGTCTCCAGATCAAATCCTTTAATAAGTAGTGTAGAAATGTCTCCAGATCAAATCCTTTAATAAGTAGTGTAGAAATGTCTCCAGATCAAATCCTTTAATAAGTAGTGTAGAAATGTCTCCAGATCAAATCCTTTAATAAGTAGTGTAGAAATGTCTCCAGATCAAATCCTTTAATAAGTAGTGTAGAAATGTCTCCAGATCAAATCCTTTAATAAGTAGTGTAGAAATGTCTCCGGACCAAATCCTTTAATAAGTAGTGTAGAAATGTCTCCAGATCAAATCCTTTAATAAGTAGTGTAGAAATGTCTCCAGATCAAATCCTTTAATAAGTAGTGTAGAAATGTCTCCAGATCAAATCCTTTAATAAGTAGTGTAGAAATGTCTCCAGATCAAATCCTTTAATAAGTAGTGTAGAAATGTCTCCAGATCAAATCCTTTAATAAGTAGTGTAGAAATGTCTCCAGATCAAATCCTTTAATAAGTAGTGTAGAAATGTCTCCAGATCAAATCCTTTAATAAGTAGTGTAGAAATGTCTCCAGATCAAATCCTTTAATAAGTAGTGTAGAAATGTCTCCAGATCAAATCCTTTAATAAGTAGTGTAGAAATGTCTCCAGATCAAATCCTTTAATAAGTAGTGTAGAAATGTCTCCAGATCAAATCCTTTAATAAGTAGTGTAGAAATGTCTCCAGATCAAATCCTTTAATAAGTAGTGTAGAAATGTCTCCAGATCAAATCCTTTAATAAGTAGTGTAGAAATGTCTCCAGATCAAATCCTTTAATAAGTAGTGTAGAAATGTCTCCAGATCAAATCCTTTAATAAGTAGTGTAGAAATGTCTCCAGATCAAATCCTTTAATAAGTAGTGTAGAAATGTCTCCAGATCAAATCCTTTAATAAGTAGTGTAGAAATGTCTCCAGATCAAATCCTTTAATAAGTAGTGTAGAAATGTCTCCAGATCAAATCCTTTAATAAGTAGTGTAGAAATGTCTCCAGATCAAATCCTTTAATAAGTAGTGTAGAAATGTCTCCAGATCAAATCCTTTAATAAGTAGTGTAGAAATGTCTCCAGATCAAATCCTTTAATAAGTAGTGTAGAAATGTCTCCAGATCAAATCCTTTAATAAGTAGTGTAGAAATGTCTCCAGACCAAATCCTTTAATAAGTAGTGTAGAAATGTCTCCAGATCAAATCCTTTAATAAGTAGTGTAGAAATGTCTCCAGATCAAATCCTTTAATAAGTAGTGTAGAAATGTCTACGGACCAAATCCTTTAATAAGTAGTGTAGAAATGTCTCCAGATCAAATCCTTTAATAAGTAGTGTAGAAATGTCTCCAGATCAAATCCTTTAATAAGTAGTGTAGAAATGTCTCCAGATCAAATCCTTTAATAAGTAGTGTAGAAATGTCTCCAGATCAAATCCTTTAATAAGTAGTGTAGAAATGTCTCCAGATCAAATCCTTTAATAAGTAGTGTAGAAATGTCTCCAGATCAAATCCTTTAATAAGTAGTGTAGAAATGTCTCCAGATCAAATCCTTTAATAAGTAGTGTAGAAATGTCTCCAGATCAAATCCTTTAATAAGTAGTGTAGAAATGTCTCCAGACCAAATCCTTTAATAAGTAGTGTAGAAATGTCTCCAGATCAAATCCTTTAATAAGTAGTGTAGAAATGTCTCCAGATCAAATCCTTTAATAAGTAGTGTAGAAATGTCTCCAGATCAAATCCTTTAATAAGTAGTGTAGAAATGTCTCCGGACCAAATCCTTTAATAAGTAGTGTAGAAATGTCTCCAGATCAAATCCTTTAATAAGTAGTGTAGAAATGTCTCCAGATCAAATCCTTTAATAAGTAGTGTAGAAATGTCTCCAGATCAAATCCTTTAATAAGTAGTGTAGAAATGTCTCCGGACCAAATCCTTTAATAAGTAGTGTAGAAATGTCTCCAGATCAAATCCTTTAATAAGTAGTGTAGAAATGTCTCCTCAAATCCTTTAATAAGTAGTGTAGAAATGTCTCCAGATCAAATCCTTTAATAAGTAGTGTAGAAATGTCTCCAGATCAAATCCTTTAATAAGTAGTGTAGAAATGTCTACGGACCAAATCCTTTAATAAGTAGTGTAGAAATGTCTCCAGATCAAATCCTTTAATAAGTAGTGTAGAAATGTCTCCAGATCAAATCCTTTAATAAGTAGTGTAGAAATGTCTCCAGATCAAATCCTTTAATAAGTAGTGTAGAAATGTCTCCGAACCAAATCCTTTAATAAGTAGTGTAGAAATGTCTCCAGATCAAATCCTTTAATAAGTAGTGTAGAAATGTCTCCAGACCAAATCCTTTAATAAGTAGTGTAGAAATGTCTCCAGATCAAATCCTTTAATAAGTAGTGTAGAAATGTCTCCAGATCAAATCCTTTAATAAATAGTGTAGAAATGTCTACGGACCAAATCCTTTAATAAGTAGTGTAGAAATGTCTCCAGATCAAATCTTTTAATAAGTAGTGTAGAAATGTCTCCAGATCAAATCCTTTAATAAGTAGTGTAGAAATGTCTCCAGACCAAATCCTTTAATAAGTAGTGTAGAAATGTCTCCAGATCAAATCCTTTAATAAGTAGTGTAGAAATGTCTCCGGACCAAATCCTTTAATAAGTAGTGTAGAAATGTCTACGGACCAAATCCTTTAATAAGTAGTGTAGAAATGTCTCCAGATCAAATCCTTTAATAAGTAGTGTAGAAATGTCTCCAGATCAAATCCTTTAATAAATAGTGTAGAAATGTCTACGGACCAAATCCTTTAATAAGTAGTGTAGAAATGTCTCCAGATCAAATCCTTTAATAAGTAGTGTAGAAATGTCTCCAGATCAAATCCTTTAATAAGTAGTGTAGAAATGTCTCCAGACCAAATCCTTTAATAAGTAGTGTAGAAATGTCTCCAGATCAAATCCTTTAATAAGTAGTGTAGAAATGTCTCCAGATCAAATCCTTTAATAAGTAGTGTAGAAATGTCTCCAGATCAAATCCTTTAATAAGTAGTGTAGAAATGTCTCCGGACCAAATCCTTTAATAAGTAGTGTAGAAATGTCTCCAGATCAAATCCTTTAATAAGTAGTGTAGAAATGTCTCCAGATCAAATCCTTTAATAAGTAGTGTAGAAATGTCTCCAGATCAAATCCTTTAATAAGTAGTGTAGAAATGTCTCCAGATCAAATCCTTTAATAAGTAGTGTAGAAATGTCTCCAGATCAAATCCTTTAATAAGTAGTGTAGAAATGTCTCCGAACCAAATCCTTTAATAAGTAGTGTAGAAATGTCTCCAGATCAAATCCTTTAATAAGTAGTGTAGAAATGTCTCCAGATCAAATCCTTTAATAAGTAGTGTAGAAATGTCTCCAGATCAAATCCTTTAATAAGTAGTGTAGAAATGTCTCCAGATCAAATCCTTTAATAAGTAGTGTAGAAATGTCTCCAGATCAAATCCTTTAATAAGTAGTGTAGAAATGTCTACGGACCAAATCCTTTAATAAGTAGTGTAGAAATGTCTCCAGATCAAATCCTTTAATAAGTAGTGTAGAAATGTCTCCAGATCAAATCCTTTAATAAGTAGTGTAGAAATGTCTCCAGATCAAATCCTTTAATAAGTAGTGTAGAAATGTCTCCAGATCAAATCCTTTAATAAGTAGTGTAGAAATGTCTCCAGATCAAATCCTTTAATAAGTAGTGTAGAAATGTCTCCAGATCAAATCCTTTAATAAGTAGTGTAGAAATGTCTCCAGATCAAATCCTTTAATAAGTAGTGTAGAAATGTCTCCAGATCAAATCCTTTAATAAGTAGTGTAGAAATGTCTCCAGATCAAATCCTTTAATAAGTAGTGTAGAAATGTCTCCAGATCAAATCCTTTAATAAGTAGTGTAGAAATGTCTCCAGACCAAATCCTTTAATAAGTAGTGTAGAAATGTCTCCAGATCAAATCCTTTAATAAGTAGTGTAGAAATGTCTCCAGATCAAATCCTTTAATAAGTAGTGTAGAAATGTCTCCAGATCAAATCCTTTAATAAGTAGTGTAGAAATGTCTCCAGATCAAATCCTTTAATAAGTAGTGTAGAAATGTCTCCAGATCAAATCCTTTAATAAGTAGTGTAGAAATGTCTCCAGATCAAATCCTTTAATAAGTAGTGTAGAAATGTCTCCAGATCAAATCCTTTAATAAGTAGTGTAGAAATGTCTCCAGATCAAATCCTTTAATAAGTAGTGTAGAAATGTCTCCAGATCAAATCCTTTAATAAGTAGTGTAGAAATGTCTCCAGATCAAATCCTTTAATAAGTAGTGTAGAAATGTCTCCAGATCAAATCCTTTAATAAGTAGTGTAGAAATGTCTCCAGATCAAATCCTTTAATAAGTAGTGTAGAAATGTCTCCAGATCAAATCCTTTAATAAGTAGTGTAGAAATGTCTCCAGATCAAATCCTTTAATAAGTAGTGTAGAAATGTCTCCAGATCAAATCCTTTAATAAGTAGTGTAGAAATGTCTCCAGATCAAATCCTTTAATAAGTAGTGTAGAAATGTCTCCAGACCAAATCCTTTAATAAGTAGTGTAGAAATGTCTCCAGATCAAATCCTTTAATAAGTAGTGTAGAAATGTCTCCAGATCAAATCCTTTAATAAGTAGTGTAGAAATGTCTCCAGATCAAATCCTTTAATAAGTAGTGTAGAAATGTCTCCAGATCAAATCCTTTAATAAGTAGTGTAGAAATGTCTCCAGATCAAATCCTTTAATAAGTAGTGTAGAAATGTCTCCAGATCAAATCCTTTAATAAGTAGTGTAGAAATGTCTCCAGATCAAATCCTTTAATATGTAGTGTAGAAATGTCTCCAGATCAAATCCTTTAATAAGTAGTGTAGAAATGTCTCCAGATCAAATCCTTTAATAAGTAGTGTAGAAATGTCTCCAGATCAAATCCTTTAATAAGTAGTGTAGAAATGTCTACGGACCAAATCCTTTAATAAGTAGTGTAGAAATGTCTCCAGATCAAATCCTTTAATAAGTAGTGTAGAAATGTCTCCAGATCAAATCCTTTAATAAGTAGTGTAGAAATGTCTCCAGATCAAATCCTTTAATAAGTAGTGTAGAAATGTCTCCAGATCAAATCCTTTAATAAGTAGTGTAGAAATGTCTCCAGACCAAATCCTTTAATAAGTAGTGTAGAAATGTCTCCAGATCAAATCCTTTAATAAGTAGTGTAGAAATGTCTCCAGATCAAATCCTTTAATAAGTAGTGTAGAAATGTCTCCGAACCAAATCCTTTAATAAGTAGTGTAGAAATGTCTCCAGATCAAATCCTTTAATAAGTAGTGTAGAAATGTCTCCAGATCAAATCCTTTAATAAGTAGTGTAGAAATGTCTCCAGATCAAATCCTTTAATAAGTAGTGTAGAAATGTCTCCAGATCAAATCCTTTAATAAGTAGTGTAGAAATGTCTCCAGACCAAATCCTTTAATAAGTAGTGTAGAAATGTCTCCAGATCAAATCCTTTAATAAGTAGTGTAGAAATGTCTCCAGATCAAATCCTTTAATAAGTAGTGTAGAAATGTCTCCAGATCAAATCCTTTAATAAGTAGTGTAGAAATGTCTCCAGATCAAATCCTTTAATAAGTAGTGTAGAAATGTCTCCGGACCAAATCCTTTAATAAGTAGTGTAGAAATGTCTCCAGATCAAATCCTTTAATAAGTAGTGTAGAAATGTCTCCAGATCAAATCCTTTAATAAGTAGTGTAGAAATGTCTCCAGACCAAATCCTTTAATAAGTAGTGTAGAAATGTCTCCAGATCAAATCCTTTAATAAGTAGTGTAGAAATGTCTCCAGATCAAATCCTTTAATAAGTAGTGTAGAAATGTCTCCAGATCAAATCCTTTAATAAGTAGTGTAGAAATGTCTCCAGACCAAATCCTTTAATAAGTAGTGTAGAAATGTCTCCAGATCAAATCCTTTAATAAGTAGTGTAGAAATGTCTCCAGATCAAATCCTTTAATAAGTAGTGTAGAAATGTCTCCAGATCAAATCCTTTAATAAGTAGTGTAGAAATGTCTCCAGATCAAATCCTTTAATAAGTAGTGTAGAAATGTCTCCGGACCAAATCCTTTAATAAGTAGTGTAGAAATGTCTCCAGATCAAATCCTTTAATAAGTAGTGTAGAAATGTCTCCAGATCAAATCCTTTAATAAGTAGTGTAGAAATGTCTCCAGATCAAATCCTTTAATAAGTAGTGTAGAAATGTCTCCAGATCAAATCCTTTAATAAGTAGTGTAGAAATGTCTCCAGATCAAATCCTTTAATAAGTAGTGTAGAAATGTCTCCAGATCAAATCCTTTAATAAGTAGTGTAGAAATGTCTCCAGACCAAATCCTTTAATAAGTAGTGTAGAAATGTCTCCAGATCAAATCCTTTAATAAGTAGTGTAGAAATGTCTCCAGATCAAATCCTTTAATAAGTAGTGTAGAAATGTCTCCAGATCAAATCCTTTAATAAGTAGTGTAGAAATGTCTACGGACCAAATCCTTTAATAAGTAGTGTAGAAATGTCTCCAGATCAAATCCTTTAATAAGTAGTGTAGAAATGTCTCCAGATCAAATCCTTTAATAAGTAGTGTAGAAATGTCTCCAGATCAAATCCTTTAATAAGTAGTGTAGAAATGTCTCCAGATCAAATCCTTTAATAAGTAGTGTAGAAATGTCTCCGGACCAAATCCTTTAATAAGTAGTGTAGAAATGTCTCCAGATCAAATCCTTTAATAAGTAGTGTAGAAATGTCTCCAGATCAAATCCTTTAATAAGTAGTGTAGAAATGTCTCCAGATCAAATCCTTTAATAAGTAGTGTAGAAATGTCTCCAGACCAAATCCTTTAATAAGTAGTGTAGAAATGTCTCCAGATCAAATCCTTTAATAAGTAGTGTAGAAATGTCTCCAGATCAAATCCTTTAATAAGTAGTGTAGAAATGTCTCCAGAACAAATCCTTTAATAAGTAGTGTAGAAATGTCTCCAGACCAAATCCTTTAATAAGTATTGTAGAAATGTCTCCAGATCAAATCCTTTAATGAGTAGTGCAGAAATGTCTCCGAACCCAATCCTTTAATAAGTAGTGTAGAAATGTCTACGGATCAAATCCTTTAATAAGTAGTGTAGAAATGTCTACGGACCAAATCCTTTAATAAGTAGTGTAGAAATGTCTCCAGATCAAATCCTTTAATAAGTAGTGTAGAAATGTCTCCAGATCAAATCCTTTAATAAGTAGTGTAGAAATGTCTACGGACCAAATCCTTTAATAAGTAGTGTAGAAATGTCTCCAGATCAAATCCTTTAATAAGTAGTGTAGAAATGTCTCCAGATCAAATCCTTTAATAAGTAGTGTAGAAATGTCTCCGGACCAAATCCTTTAATAAGTAGTGTAGAAATGTCTCCAGATCAAATCCTTTAATAAGTAGTGTAGAAATGTCTCCAGATCAAATCCTTTAATAAGTAGTGTAGAAATGTCTCCAGATCAAATCCTTTAATAAGTAGTGTAGAAATGTCTCCGGACCAAATCCTTTAATAAGTAGTGTAGAAATGTCTCCAGATCAAATCCTTTAATAAGTAGTGTAGAAATGTCTCCAGATCAAATCCTTTAATAAGTAGTGTAGAAATGTCTCCAGATCAAATCCTTTAATAAGTAGTGTAGAAATGTCTCCAGATCAAATCCTTTAATAAGTAGTGTAGAAATGTCTCCAGATCAAATCCTTTAATAAGTAGTGTAGAAATGTCTCCGGACCAAATCCTTTAATAAGTAGTGTAGAAATGTCTCCAGATCAAATCCTTTAATAAGTAGTGTAGAAATGTCTCCAGATCAAATCCTTTAATAAGTAGTGTAGAAATGTCTCCAGATCAAATCCTTTAATAAGTAGTGTAGAAATGTCTCCAGATCAAATCCTTTAATAAGTAGTGTAGAAATGTCTCCAGATCAAATCCTTTAATAAGTAGTGTAGAAATGTCTCCAGATCAAATCCTTTAATAAGTAGTGTAGAAATGTCTCCAGATCAAATCCTTTAATAAGTAGTGTAGAAATGTCTCCAGATCAAATCCTTTAATAAGTAGTGTAGAAATGTCTCCAGATCAAATCCTTTAATAAGTAGTGTAGAAATGTCTCCAGATCAAATCCTTTAATAAGTAGTGTAGAAATGTCTCCAGATCAAATCCTTTAATAAGTAGTGTAGAAATGTCTCCAGATCAAATCCTTTAATAAGTAGTGTAGAAATGTCTCCAGACCAAATCCTTTAATAAGTAGTGTAGAAATGTCTCCAGATCAAATCCTTTAATAAGTAGTGTAGAAATGTCTCCAGATCAAATCCTTTAATAAGTAGTGTAGAAATGTCTCCGAACCAAATCCTTTAATAAGTAGTGTAGAAATGTCTCCAGATCAAATCCTTTAATAAGTAGTGTAGAAATGTCTCCAGATCAAATCCTTTAATAAGTAGTGTAGAAATGTCTCCAGATCAAATCCTTTAATAAGTAGTGTAGAAATGTCTCCAGATCAAATCCTTTAATAAGTAGTGTAGAAATGTCTCCAGATCAAATCCTTTAATAAGTAGTGTAGAAATGTCTCCAGATCAAATCCTTTAATAAGTAGTGTAGAAATGTCTCCAGATCAAATCCTTTAATAAGTAGTGTAGAAATGTCTCCAGATCAAATCCTTTAATAAGTAGTGTAGTAGTGTAGAAATGTCTCCGAACCAAATCCTTTAATAAGTAGTGTAGAAATGTCTCCAGATCAAATCCTTTAATAAGTAGTGTAGAAATGTCTCCAGATCAAATCCTTTAATAAATAGTGTAGAAATGTCTCCGGACCAAATCCTTTAATAAGTAGTGTAGAAATGTCTCCAGATCAAATCCTTTAATAAGTAGTGTAGAAATGTCTCCAGATCAAATCCTTTAATAAGTAGTGTAGAAATGTCTCCAGATCAAATCCTTTAATAGGTAGTGTAGAAATGTCTCCAGATCAAATCCTTTAATAAGTAGTGTAGAAATGTCTACGGACCAAATCCTTTAATAAGTAGTGTAGAAATGTCTCCAGATCAAATCCTTTAATAAGTAGTGTAGAAATGTCTCCAGATCAAATCCTTTAATATGTAGTGTAGAAATGTCTCCAGATCAAATCCTTTAATAAATAGTGTAGAAATGTCTACGGACCAAATCCTTTAATAAATAGTGTGGAAATGTCTCCAGATCAAATCCTTTAATAAGTAGTGTAGAAATGTCTCCAGATCAAATCCTTTAATAAGTAGTGTAGAAATGTCTCCAGATCAAATCCTTTAATAAGTAGTGCAGAAATGTCTCCGAACCCAATCCTTTAATAAGTAGTGTAGAAATGTCTCCGGATCAAATCCTTTAATAAGTAGTGTAGAAATGTCTACGGACCAAATCCTTTAATAAGTAGTGTAGAAATGTCTCCAGATCAAATCCTTTAATAAGTAGTGCAGAAATGTCTCCAGATCAAATCCTTTAATAAATAGTGTAGAAATGTCTACGGACCAAATCCTTTAATAAGTAGTGTAGAAATGTCTCCAGATCAAATCCTTTAATAAGTAGTGTAGAAATGTCTCCAGATCAAATCCTTTAATAAGTAGTGTAGAAATGTCTCCGAACCAAATCCTTTGATAAGTAGTGCAGAAATGTCTCAGAATCCAATCCTTTTATAAGTAGTGTAGAAATGTCTCCGGACCAAATCCTTTAATAAGTAGTGTAGAAATGTCTACGGACCAAATCCTTTAATAAGCAGTGTAGAAATGTCTCCAGGTCAAATCCTTTAATAAGTAGTGTAGAAATGTCTCCAGATCAAATCCTTTAATAAATAGTGTAGAAATGTCTACGGACCAAATCCTTTAATAAGTAGTGTAGAAATGTCTCCAGATCAAATCTTTTAATAAGTAGTGCAGAAATGTCTCCAGATCAAATCTTTTAATAAGTAGTGCAGAAATGTCTCCGAACCCAATCCTTTAATAAGTAGTGTAGAAATGTCTCCAGATCAAATCCTTGAATAAGTACTGTAGAAATGTCTCCAGATCAAATCCTTTATTAGGTAGTGTAGAAATGTCTCCAGATCAAATCCTTTAATAAGTTGTGTAGAAATGTCTACGGACCAAATCCTTTAATAAGTAGTGTAGAAATGTCTCCAGATCAAATCCTTTAATAAGTAGTGTAGAAATGTCTCCAGATCAAATCCTTTAGTATGTAGTGTAGAAATGTCTCCAGATCAAATTTTTTAATAAGTAGTGTAGAAATGTCTCCAGATCAAATCCTTTAATAAGTAGTGTAGAAATGTCTCCAGATCAAATCCTTTAATAAGTGGTGTAGAAATGTCTACGGACCAAATCCTTTAATAAGTAGTGTAGAAATGTCTCCACATCAAATCCTTTGATAAGTAGTGCAGAAATGTCTCCGAACCCAATCCTTTAATAAGTAGTGTAGAAATGTCTCCAGATCAAATCCTTTAATAAGTAGTGTAGAAATGTCTCCAGATCAAATCCTTTAATAAGTAGTGTAGAAATGTCTACGGACCAAATCCTTTAATAAGTAGTGTAGAAATGTCTCCAGATCAAATCCTTTAATAAGTAGTGTAGAAATGTCTCCAGATCAAATCCTTTAATAAATAGTGTAGAAATGTCTACGGACCAAATCCTTTAATAAGTAGTGTAGAAATGTCTCCGAACCAAATCCTTTAATAAGTAGTGTAGAAATGTCTCCAGATCAAATCCTTTAATAAGTAGTGTAGAAATGTCTCCAGATCAAATCCTTTAATAAGTAGTGTAGAAATGTCTCCAGATCAAATCCTTTAATAAGTAGTGTAGAAATGTCTCCGAACCAAATCCTTTGATAAGTAGTGCAGAAATGTCTCCAGATCAAATCCTTTAATAAGTAGTGTAGAAATGTCTCCAGATCAAATCCTTTAATAAGTAGTGTAGAAATGTCTCCAGATCAAATCCTTTAATAAGTAGTGTAGAAATGTCTCCAGATCAAATCCTTTAATAAGTAGTGTAGAAATGTCTACGGACCAAATCCTTTAATAAGTAGTGTAGAAATGTCTCCAGATCAAATCCTTTAATAAGTAGTGTAGAAATGTCTCCAGATCAAATCCTTTAATAAGTAGTGTAGAAATGTCTCCGGATCAAATCCTTTAATAAGTAGTGTAGAAATGTCTCCAGATCAAATCCTTTAATAAGTAGTGTAGAAATGTCTACGGACCAAATCCTTTAATAAGTAGTGTAGAAATGTCTCCAGATCAAATCCTTTAATAAGTAGTGTAGAAATGTCTCCAGATCAAATCCTTTAATAAGTAGTGCAGAAATGTCTCCGAACCCAATCCTTTAATAAGTAGTGTAGAAATGTCTCCAGATCAAATCCTTTAATAAGTAGTGTAGAAATGTCTCCAGATCAAATCCTTTAATAGGTAGTGTAGAAATGTCTCCAGATCAAATCCTTTAATAAGTAGTGTAGAAATGTCTACGGATCAAATCCTTTAATAAGTAGTGTAGAAATGTCTCCAGATCAAATCCTTTAATAAGTAGTGTAGAAATGTCTCCAGATCAAATCCTTTAATAAGTAGTGTAGAAATGTCTCCAGATCAAATCCTTTAATAAGTAGTGTAGAAATGTCTCCAGATCAAATCCTTTAATAAGTAGTGTAGAAATGTCTCCAGATCAAATCCTTTAATAAGTGGTGTAGAAATGTCTGGACCAAATCCTTTAATAAGTAGTGTAGAAATGTCTCCAGATCAAATCCTTTAATAAGTAGTGCAGAAATGTCTCCAGACCAAATCCTTTAATAAGTAGTGTAGAAATGTCTCCAGACCAAATCCTTTAATAAGTAGTGTAGAAATGTCTCCAGATCAAATCCTTTAATAAGTGGTGTAGAAATGTCTCCAGATCAAATCCTTTAATATGTAGTGTAGAAATGTCTCCAGATCAAATCCTTTAATAAGTAGTGTAGAAATGTCTCCAGATCAAATCCTTTAATAAGTAGTGTAGAAATGTCTCCAGATCAAATCCTTTAATAAGTAGTGTAGAAATGTCTCCGGACCAAATCCTTTAATAAGTAGTGTAGAAATGTCTCCGAACCAAATCCTTTAATAAGTAGTGTAGAAATGTCTCCAGATCAAATCCTTTAATAAGTAGTGTAGAAATGTCTCCAGATCAAATCCTTTAATAAGTAGTGTAGAAATGTCTCAGATCAAATCCTTTAATAAGTAGTGTAGAAATGTCTCCAGACCAAATCCTTTAATAAGTAGTGCAGAAATGTCTCAGATCAAATCCTTTAATAAGTAGTGTAGAAATGTCTCCGGATCAAATCCTTTAATAAGTAGTGTAGAAATGTCTCCGAACCAAATCCTTTGCTAAGTAGTGTAGAAATGTCTCCAGATCAAATCCTTTAATAAATAGTGTAGAAATGTCTCCAGATCAAATCCTTTAATAAGTAGTGTAGAAATGTCTCCAGATCAAATCCTTTAATAAGTAGTGTAGAAATGTCTCAGATCAAATCTTTTTAATAAGTAGTGTAGAAATGTCTCCAGATCAAATCCTTTAATATGTAGTGTAGAAATGTCTCCAGATCAAATCCTTTAATAAGTAGTGTAGAAATGTCTCCAGATCAAATCCTTTAATACATAGTGTAGAAATGTCTACGGACCAAATCCTTTAATAAGTAGTGTAGAAATGTCTCCAGATCAAATCCTTTAATAAGTAGTGTAGAAATGTCTCCAGACCAAATCCTTTAATAAGTAGTGTAGAAATGTCTCCGAACCAAATCCTTTGCTAAGTAGTGCAGAAATGTCTCCGAACCCAATCCTTTAATAAGTAGTGTAGAAATGTCTCCAGATCAAATCCTTTAATAAGTAGTGTAGAAATGTCTCCAGATCAAATCCTTTAATAAGTAGTGTAGAAATGTCTACGGACCAAATCCTTTAATAAGTAGTGTAGAAATGTCTCCAGATCAAATCCTTTAATAAGTAGTGTAGAAATGTCTCCAGAACCAAATCCTTTAATAAGTAGTGTAGAAATGTCTACGGACCAAATCCTTTAATAAGTAGTGTAGAAATGTCTCCAGATCAAATCCTTTAATAAATAGTGTAGAAATGTCTACGGACCAAATCCTTTAATAAGTAGTGTAGAAATGTCTTCACATCAAATCTTTTAATAAGTAGTGCAAAAATGTCTCCGAACCCAATCCTTTAATAAGTTGTGTAGAAATGTCTCCAGATCAAATCCTTTAATAAGCAGTGTAGTAATGTCTCCAGGTCAAATCCTTTAATAAGTAGTGTAGAAATGTCTCCAGATCAAATCCTTTAATAAGTAGTGTAGAAATGTCTCCAGATCAAATCCTTTAATAAATAGTGTAGAAATGTCTACGGACCAAATCCTTTAATAAGTAGTGTAGAAATGTCTCCAGATCAAATCCTTTAACAAGTAGTGTAGAAATGTCTCCAGATCAAATCCTTTAATAGGGAGTGTAGAAATGTCTCCAGATCAAATCCTTTAATAAGTAGTGTAGAAATGTCTACGGACCAAATCCTTTAATAAGTAGTGTAGAAATGTCTCCAGATCAAATCCTTTAATAAGTAGTGTAGAAATGTCTCCAGATCAAATCCTTTAATATAGTAGTGTAGAAATGTCTCAGATCAAATCCTTTAATAAGTAGTGTAGAAATGTCTCCAGATCAAATCCTTTAATAAGTAGTGTAGAAATGTCTACGGATCAAATCCTTTAATAAGTAGTGTAGAAATGTCTCCAGAAATCCGAACCCAATCCTTTAATAAGTAGTGTAGAAATGTCTCCAGATCAAATCCTTTAATAAGTAGTGTAGAAATGTTTCCGAACCAAATCCTTTGCTAAGTTGTGCAGAAATGTCTCCGAACCCAATCCTTTAATAAGTAGTGTAGAAATGTCTCCAGATCAAATCCTTTAATAAGTAGTGTAGAAATGTCTCCAGATCAAATCCTTTAATAAATAGTGTAGAAATGTCTACGGAACAAATCCTTTAATAAGTAGTGTAGAAATGTCTCCGGATCAAATCCTTTAATAAGTAGTGTAGAAATGTCTACGGACCAAATCCTTTAATAAGTAGTGTAGAAATGTCTCCGAACCCAATCCTTTAATAAATAGTGTAGAAATGTCTACGGACCAAATCCTTTAATAAGTAGTGTAGAAATGTCTACGGACCAAATCCTTTAATAAGCAGTGTAGAAATGTCTCCAGGTCAAATTTTTTAATAAGTAGTGTAGAAATGTCTCCAGATCAAATCCTTTAATAAATAGTGTAGAAATGTCTACGGACCAAATCCTTTAATAAGTAGTGTAGAAATGTCTCCAGATCAAATCTTTTAATAAGTAGTGCAGAAATGTCTCCAGATCAAATCTTTTAATAAGTAGTGCAGAAATGTCTCCGAACCCAATCCTTTAATAAGTAGTGTAGAAATGTCTCCAGATCAAATCCTTTAATAAGTAGTGTAGAAATGTCTCCAGATCAAATCCTTTAATAAGTAGTGTAGAAATGTCTACGGACCAAATCCTTTAATAAGTAGTGTAGAAATGTCTCCAGATCAAATCCTTTAATAAGTAGTGTAGAAATGTCTCCAGATCAAATCCTTTAATAGGTAGTGTAGAAATGTCTCCAGATCAAATCCTTTAGTAAATAGTGTAGAAATGTCTACGGACCAAATCCTTTAATAAGTAGTGTAGAAATGTCTCCAGATCAAATCCTTTAATAAGTAGTGTAGAAATGTCTCCAGATCAAATCCTTTAATATGTAGTGTAGAAATGTCTCCAGATCAAATCCTTTAATAAGTAGTGTAGAAATGTCTCCAGATCAAATCCTTTAATAAGTAGTGTAGAAATGTCTCCAGATCAAATCCTTTTAATGTCTCCAGATCAAATCCTTGAATGTAGAAATGTCTACGGACCAATTCCTTTAATAAGTAGTGTAGAAATGTCTCCACATGAAATTCTTTAATAAGTAGTGTAGAAATGTCTCCAGATCAAATCCTTTAATAAGTAGTGTAGAAATGTCTCCAGATCAAATCCTTTAATAGGTAGTGTAGAAATGTCTCCAGATCAAATCCTTGAATAAGTAGTGTAAGAAATGTCTACGGACCCAAATCCTTTAATAAGTAGTGTAGAAATGTCTCCAGATCAAATCCTTTAATATGTAGTGTAGAAATGTCTCCAGATCAAATCCTTTAATATGTAGTGTAGAAATGTCTCCAGATCAAATCCTTTAATAAATAGTGTAGAAATGTCTACGGACCAAATCCTTTAATAATTAGTGTGGAAATGTCTCCAGATCAAATCCTTTATTAAGTAGTGTGTGAAATGTCTCCAGATCAAATCCTTTAATAAGTAGTGTAGAAATGTCTCCAGATCAAATCCTTTAATAAATGATTAGTAGAAATGTCTACGAACCAAATCCTTTAATAAGTGGTGTAGAAATGTCTCCAGATCAAATCCTTTTATAAGTGGTGTAGAAATGTCTCCAGATCAAATCCTTTAATATGTAGTGTAGAAATGTCTCCAGATCAAATCCTTTAATAAGTAGTGTAGAAATGTCTCCAGATCAAATCCTTTAATAAGTAGTGTAGAAATGTCTCCAGATCAAATCCTTTAATAAGTAGTGTAGAAATGTCTACAGATCAAATCCTTTAATAAGTAGTGTAGAAATGTCTCCAGATCAAATCCTTTAATAAGTAGTGTAGAAATGTCTCCAGATCAAATCCTTTAATAACTAGTGTAGAAATGTCTCCGGACCAAATCCTTTAATAATTAGTGTGTAGAAATGTCTACGGACCAATTCCTTTAATAAGTAGTGTAGAAATGTCTCCGCATCAAATTCTTTAATAAATAGTGTAGAAATGTCTCCAGATCAAATCCTTTAATAGGTAGTGTAGAAATGTCTCGAGACCAAATCTTTTAATAAGTAGTGTGGAAATGTCTCCGGACCAAATCCTTTAATAAGTAGTGTAGAAATGTCTCCAGATCAAATCCTTTAATATAGTAGTGTAGAAATGTCTCCAGATCAAATCCTTTAACATGCAGTGTAGAAATGTCTCCAGATCAAATCCTTGAATAAGTAGTGTAGAAATGTCTACGGACCAAATCCTTTAATAAATAGTGTAGAAATGTCTCCAGATCAAATCCTTTAATATGTAGTGTAGAAATGTCTCCAGATCAAATCCTTTAATAAGTATTGTAGAAATGTCTCCAGATCAAATCCCTTTAATAAATGAGTGTAGAAATGTCTACGAACCCAATCCTTTAATAAATAGGTGTGGAAATGCCTGCTCACGATCAAATCCTTTAATAAGTAGTGTAGAAAATGTCTCCTTGACCAAATCCTTTAATAAGTATTGTAGAAATGTCTACAGATCCAATCCTTTAATGAGTAGTGCAGAAATGTCTCCGGATCAAATCCTTTAATAAGTAGTGTAGAGAAATGTCTCCACGGACCAAATTCCATTAATAAGTAGTGTAGAAATGTCTACAGTTTAAATCTTTAATAAGTAGTGTAGAAATGTCTCCATGGCATCAAATCCTTTAATAAGTAGTGCAGAAATGTTCCTGACCAAATCCTTTGATAAGAAAAGAAATTCTAAATCAAACCTTTAATAAATAGTGTAGAAATGTCTACTGACCAAATCCTTTAATAAGTAGTGTAGAAATGTCTACGGTTTAAATCTTTTAATAAGTAGTGTAGAAATGTCTCCAGATCAAATCCTTTGAATAAGTAGTGTAGAAATGTCTCCAAGATCAAATCCTTTGATAAGTAGTGCAGAAACGTCTCCTTGACCAAATCCTTTAATAAGTAGTGTAGAAATATCTCCGGACCAAATCCTTTAATAAGTAGTGTAGAAATGTCTCCAGATCAAATCCTTTAATAAGTAGTGTAGAAATGTCTCCAGATCAAATCCTTTAATAAGTAGTGTAGAAATGTCTCCAGATCAAATCCTTTAATAAGTAGTGTAGAAATGTCTCCAGATCAAATCCTTTAATAAGTAGTGTAGAAATGTCTCCAGATCAAATCCTTTAATAAGTAGTGTAGAAATGTCTCCAGATCAAATCCTTTAATAAGTAGTGTAGAAATGTCTCCAGATCAAATCCTTTAATAAGTAGTGTAGAAATGTCTCCAGATCAAATCCTTTAATAAGTAGTGTAGAAATGTCTCCAGACCAAATCCTTTAATAAGTAGTGTAGAAATGTCTCCAGATCAAATCCTTTAATAAGTAGTGTAGAAATGTCTCCAGACCAAATCCTTTAATAAGTAGTGTAGAAATGTCTCCGGACCAAATCCTCCTTAAATAGTGTAGAAATGTGTCCAGATCAAATCCTTTAATAAGTAGTGTCAAATCTCCAGACCAAATCCTTTAATAAGTAGTGTAGAAATGTCTCCAGATCAAATCCTTTAATAAGTAGTGTAGAAATGTCTCCAGACCAAATCCTTTAATAAGTAGTGTAGAAATGTCTCCGGACCAAATCCTTTAATAAGTAGTGTAGAAATGTCTCCAAATCAAATCCTTTAATAAGTAGTGTAGAAATGTCTCCAGATCCAAATCCAAATGTAGAAATGTCTCCAGATCAAATCCTTTAATAAGTAGTGTAGAAATGTCTCCAGATCAAATCCTTTAATAAGTAGTGTAGAAATGTCTCCAGATCAAATCCTTTAATAAGTAGTGTAGAAATGTCTCCAGATCAAATCCTTTAATAAGTAGTGTAGAAATGTCTCCAGATCAAATCCTTTAATAAGTAGTGTAGAAATGTCTCCAGATCAAATCCTTTAATAAGTAGTGTAGAAATGTCTCCAGATCAAATCCTTTAATAAGTAGTGTAGAAATGTCTCCAGATCAAATCCTTTAATAAGTAGTGTAGAAATGTCTCCGGACCAAATCCTTTAATAAGTAGTGTAGAAATGTCTCCAGATCAAATCCTTTAATAAGTAGTGTAGAAATGTCTCCAGATCAAATCCTTTAATAAGTAGTGTAGAAATGTCTCCAGATCAAATCCTTTAATAAGTAGTGTAGAAATGTCTCCAGATCAAATCCTTTAATAAGTAGTGTAGAAATGTCTACGGACCAAATCCTTTAATAAGTAGTGTAGAAATGTCTCCAGATCAAATCTTTAATAAGTAGTGTAGAAATGTCTCCAGATCAAATCCTTTAATAAGTAGTGTAGAAATGTCTCCGAACCAAATCCTTTAATAAGTAGTGTAGAAATGTCTCCAGATCAAATCCTTTAATAAGTAGTGTAGAAATGTCTACGGACCAAATCCTTTAATAAGTAGTGTAGAAATGTCTCCAGACCAAATCCTTTAATAAGTAGTGTAGAAATGTCTCCAGACCAAATCCTTTAATAAGTAGTGTAGAAATGTCTCCAGATCAAATCCTTTAATAAGTAGTGTAGAAATGTCTCCAGATCAAATCCTTTAATAAATAGTGTAGAAATGTCTCCAGACCAAATCCTTTAATAAGTAGTGTAGAAATGTCTCCAGATCAAATCCTTTAATAAGTAGTGTAGAAATGTCTTCAAATCCTTTAATAGTAGTGTAGAAATGTCTCCAGATCAAATCCTTTAATAAGTAGTGTAGAAATGTCTCCGAACCAAATCCTTTGATAAGTAGTGTAGAAATGTCTCCGAACCCAATCCTTTAATAAGTAGTGTAGAAATGTCTACGGACCAAATCCTTTAATAAGTAGTGTAGAAATGTCTCCGGACCAAATCCTTTAATAAGTAGTGTAGAAATGTCTCCAAATCAAATCCTTTAATAAGTAGTGTAGAAATGTCTCCAGATCAAATCCTTTAATAAGTAGTGTAGAAATGTCTCCAGATCAAATCCTTTAATAAGTAGTGTAGAAATGTCTCCAGATCAAATCCTTTAATAAGTAGTGTAGAAATGTCTCCAGATCAAATCCTTTAATAAATAGTGTAGAAATGTCTTCGGACCAAATCCTTTAATAAGTAGTGTAGAAATGTCTCCAGATCAAATCCTTTAATAAGTAGTGTAGAAATGTCTCCAGATCAAATCCTTTAATAAGTAGTGCAGAAATGTCTCCGAACCCAATCCTTTAATAAGTAGTGTAGAAATGTCTAAGGATCAAATCCTTTAATAAGTAGTGTAGAAATGTCTTTATAAGTAGTGTAGAATGTTCCGGACCAAATCCTTTAATAAGTAGTGTAGAAATGTCTCCAAATCAAATCCTTTAATAAATAGTGTAGAAATGTCTACGGACCAAATCCTTTAATAAGTAGTGTAGAAATGTCTCCAGATCAAATCTTTTAATAAGTAGTGTAGAAATGTCTCCAGATCAAATCCTTTAATAAGTAGTGTAGAAATGTCTCCGAACCAAATCCTTTAATAAGTAGTGTAGAAATGTCTCCAGACCAAATCCTTTAATAAGTAGTGTAGAAATGTCTACGGATCAAATCCTTTAATAAGTAGTGTAGAAATGTCTCCGGACCAAATCCTTTAATAAGTAGTGTAGAAATGTCTACGGACCAAATCCTTTAATAAATAGTGTAGAAATGTCTACGGACCAAATCCTTTAATAAGTAGTGTAGAAATGTCTCCAGATCAAATCCTTTAATAAGTAGTGTAGAAATGTCTCCAGATCAAATCCTTTAATAAGTAGTGTAGAAATGTCTCCGAACCCAATCCTTTAATAAGTAGTGTAGAAATGTCTACGGACCAAATCCTTTAATAAGTAGTGTAGAAATGTCTCCGGACCAAATCCTTTAATAA